>NW_026871434.1:0-164810 GCF_028564815.1 Eubalaena glacialis
TTCAAGGGCATCTTCCTACATCGAAAACATGCATGGGAAACCCAGATGATGGTACACCGTGTGATCGGGAAAGGTTTCTAAAACGCACCTCATTTCTCCTCTCCTTGTGCTCGGGTTCGCCATTCCAGCCGCTTGACTAAACATCTCCCTACTTGGAGAATCAGCACCTTCAACCTCCTGTTTCTTACAGGTTGCAATTTGTCCTGAGCATGAACGGGAAGAGGGGGAACCAACGAGAGACTAGCCTTAGGTGTTGGGACAGGCACAGGTCACTCCATTTTCCCATCAGGAAGAAGAATGAACCACAGGCTCAGCCTGCCCCCCGGAACCAGAATAGGGCCTGAAGCAATCCTGCGCTTTTGCGGCCGGCTCCCAAAAAAGCGAGTTGACAAATGGAGCTCAGGGGCACTGCAATTCACAAACCTGCAGAGTTATAAATGATAACTCCCGTCCACAAATATATTGACGGAAGGCAACGAAGAGGACGTGAAACCAAGGCAGAATTGCAGGAAACAGATTTCAGGAGGTAGTTTCGACTCGCCTTTAAAGCACGTGAAAAACCGCAAAACGTTGACAATGATGCCCTTGGCCAAAAAGGGCGTATGCGTTTTTTCCTGAATATATTCAAGAAAAAACGAATACGCCCTTTTTGGCCAACCAAGCAAGCCGGAAGGGCAAATCAGCGCTACAAAGAAGTCTCGCTTGCCCTCGGTCAAAAGGGCCATGCTGAAAAAAGTGTAAAAACCAGAAAAGCAGGACAGGCCATGGAGACATGGGAGCCTTGCTACGCTGATGGGCGGGATGTAAATTGCCAACAGCCACTCTGGAGAAGTGTACGGTGTGTCCTGAAACATGTAATAAACACAACTTAGAGAGCATAGGGCACTTCCACTCATGGGCGTATAAATTGGGAAAACTAAACATCAACAAGACACAGGCACCCCAAAGTTTAGGGCTGCTCTGTTTCCAAGAACCTCCACGTCGGTACACCTTAAATATCCCAGGAAAGAGAAAAATGGATAAAGAAGTTGTGGTACTTAGGCACAATGGAATATCACTCAGCCATGAAATCAATGTCATAAGGCTAGTTAGCAGCATGAGGAGTGGATTTAGGGACGATGATTCTAAGTGAAATAAGTCACACAGAAAAAGACACTTATCCTAAGATATCGCTCATAGAGGGAATGTCCAAATCGCTACACTTGAACTGAATTACAAAACAGAACAGAGCCACACCTTTAGAAGACACACTATGGCTGCTTAACGGGAAAGGTGAGGTGGGGTGATGCATAAAACAAGGGTTTGTAATTAGCTCAGAGACCGTTCCATAAGCCAAATATGTAATAGACAAGACCTACTCCCTGCTCAGTGAACTGGACTCAACACCCCCTAGTCACCGCACAACAATATATCTGACTAGTAAGAATCTGAAAACCTATGTATTGATATCTCTCTGTAAGTGAATCAAGAGGGTGTAAAGCGGCATAAACACAGCAGGGAAAAGCAGCCAAGACCCATTCTAAACATAAATTACTTAAAAGAACCCACAAAACAAAGACAGTGAAAGAGAGAGAAATCCTTACAAAATCCGTTCAGGGGCTCTGATGCAACCTGGATTGACCATATCTAGACCCACAGCTGGATGAGACATAAGGCTGGACACTCTTGGGGCTGAGAGGATTGGTGAGGTTGGGTGAGCAAACGCAGACCCTTTAAAGTAATACCGCGGGGTACCCACCCCTTGGGTCCCAAATCTCCAGGTTCAAGGGCATCTTCCTACATCGAAAACATGCATGGGAAACCCAGATGATGGTACACCGTGTGATCGGGAAAGGTTTCTAAAACGCACCTCATTTCTCCTCTCCTTGTGCTCGGGTTCGCCGTTCCAGCCGCTTGACTAAACATCTCCCTACTTGGAGAATCAGCACCTTCAACCTCCTGTTTCGTACAGGTTGCAATTTGTCCTGAGCATGAACGGGAAGAGGGGGAACCAACGAGAGACTAGCCTTAGGTGTTGGGACAGGCACAGGTCACTCCACTTTCCCATCAGGAAGAAGAATGAACCACAGGCTCAGCCTGCCCCCCGGAACCAGAATAGGGCCTGAAGCAATCCTGCGCTTTTGCGGCCGGCTCCCAAAAAAGCGAGTTGACAAATGGAGCTCAGGGGCACTGCAATTCACAAACCTGCAGAGTTATAAATGATAACTCCCGTCCACAAATGTATTGACGGAAGGCAACGAAGAGGACTTGAAAGCAAGGCAGAATTGCAGGAAACAGATTTCAGGAGGTAGATTCGACTCGCCTGTAAAGCACGTGAAAAGCCGCAAAACGTTGACAATGATGCCCTTGGCCAAAAAGGGCGTATGCGTTTTTTCCTGAATATATTCAGGAAAAAACGCATACGCCCTTTTTGGCCAACCAAGCAAGCCGGAAGGGCAAATCAGCGCTACAAAGAAGTCTCGCTTGCCATCGGTCCAAAGGGCCATGCTGAAAAAAGTGTAAAAACCAGAAAAGCAGGACAGGCCATGGAGACATGGGAGCCTTGCTACGCTGATGGGCGGGATGTAAATTGCCAACAGCCACTCTGGAGAAGTGTACGGTGTGTCCTGAAACATGTAATAAACACAGCTTAGAGAGCATAGGGCACTTCCACTCATGGGCGTATAAATTGGGAAAACTAAACATCAACAAGACACAGGCACCCCAAAGTATAGGGCTGCTCTGTTTCCAAGAACCTCCACGTCGGTACACCTTAAATATCCCAGGAAAGAGAAAAATGGATAAAGAAGTTGTGGTACTTAGGCACAATGGAATATCACTCAGCCATGAAATCAATGTCATAAGGCTAGTTAGCAGCATGAGGAGTGGATTTAGGGACGATGATTCTAAGTGGAATAAGTCACACAGAAAAAGACACTTATCCTAAGATATCGCTTATAGAGGGAATGTCCAAATCGCTACACTTGAACTGAATTACAAAACAGAACAGAGTCACACCTTTAGAAGACACACTATGGCTGCTTAACGGGAAAGGTGAGGTGGGGTGATGCATAAAACAAGGGTTTGTAATTAGCTCAGAGACCGTTCCATAAGCCAAATATGTAATAGACAAGACCTACTCCCTGCTCAGTGAACTGGACTCAACACCCCCTAGTCACCGCACAACAATATATCTGACTAGTAAGAATCTGAAAACCTATGTATTGATATCTCTCTGTAAGTGAATCAAGAGGGTGTAAAGCGGCATAAACACAGCAGGGAAAAGCAGCCAAGACCCATTCTAAACATAAATTACTTAAAAGAACCCACAAAACAAAGACAGTGAAAGAGAGAGAAATCCTTACAAAATCCGTTCAGGGGCTCTGATGCAACCTGGATTGACCATATCTAGACCCACAGCTGGATGAGACATAAGGCTGGACACTCTTGGGGCTGAGAGGATTGGTGAGGTTGGGTGAGCAAACGCAGACCCTTTAAAGTAATACCGCGGGGTACCCACCCCATGGGTCCCAAATCTCCAGGTTCAAGGGCATCTTCCTACATCGAAAACATGCATGGGAAACCCAGATGATGGTACACCGTGTGATCGGGAAAGGTTTCTAAAACGCACCTCATTTCTCCTCTCCTTGTGCTCGGGTTCGCCGTTCCAGCCGCTTGACTAAACATCTCCCTACTTGGAGAATCAGCACCTTCAACCTCCTGTTTCGTACAGGTTGCAATTTGTCCTGAGCATGAACGGGAAGAGGGGGAACCAACGAGAGACTAGCCTTAGGTGTTGGGACAGGCACAGGTCACTCCACTTTCCCATCAGGAAGAAGAATGAACCACAGGCTCAGCCTGCCCCCCGGAACCAGAATAGGGCCTGAAGCAATCCTGCGCTTTTGCGGCCGGCTCCCAAAAAAGCGAGTTGACAAATGGAGCTCAGGGGCACTGCAATTCACAAACCTGCAGAGTTATAAATGATAACTCCCGTCCACAAATGTATTGACGGAAGGCAACGAAGAGGACTTGAAAGCAAGGCAGAATTGCAGGAAACAGATTTCAGGAGGTAGATTCGACTCGCCTGTAAAGCACGTGAAAAGCCGCAAAACGTTGACAATGATGCCCTTGGCCAAAAAGGGCGTATGCGTTTTTTCCTGAATATATTCAGGAAAAAACGCATACGCCCTTTTTGGCCAACCAAGCAAGCCGGAAGGGCAAATCAGCGCTACAAAGAAGTCTCGCTTGCCATCGGTCCAAAGGGCCATGCTGAAAAAAGTGTAAAAACCAGAAAAGCAGGACAGGCCATGGAGACATGGGAGCCTTGCTACGCTGATGGGCGGGATGTAAATTGCCAACAGCCACTCTGGAGAAGTGTACGGTGTGTCCTGAAACATGTAATAAACACAACTTAGAGAGCATAGGGCACTTCCACTCATGGGCGGATAAATTGGGAAAACTAAACATCAACAAGACACAGGCACCCCAAAGTTTAGGGCTGCTCTGTTTCCAAGAACCTCCACGTCGGTACACCTTAAATATCCCAGGAAAGAGAAAAATGGATAAAGAAGTTGTGGTACTTAGGCACAATGGAATATCACTCAGCCATGAAATCAATGTCATAAGGCTAGTTAGCAGCATGAGGAGTGGATTTAGGGACGATGATTCTAAGTGAAATAAGTCACACAGAAAAAGACACTTATCCTAAGATATCGCTCATAGAGGGAATGTCCAAATCGCTACACTTGAACTGAATTACAAAACAGAACAGAGCCACACCTTTAGAAGACACACTATGGCTGCTTAACGGGAAAGGTGAGGTGGGGTGATGCATAAAACAAGGGTTTGTAATTAGCTCAGAGACCGTTCCATAAGCCAAATATGTAATAGACAAGACCTACTCCCTGCTCAGTGAACTGGACTCAACACCCCCTAGTCACCGCACAACAATATATCTGACTAGTAAGAATCTGAAAACCTATGTATTGATATCTCTCTGTAAGTGAATCAAGAGGGTGTAAAGCGGCATAAACACAGCAGGGAAAAGCAGCCAAGACCCATTCTAAACATAAATTACTTAAAAGAACCCACAAAACAAAGACAGTGAAAGAGAGAGAAATCCTTACAAAATCCGTTCAGGGGCTCTGATGCAACCTGGATTGACCATATCTAGACCCACAGCTGGATGAGACATAAGGCTGGACACTCTTGGGGCTGAGAGGATTGGTGAGGTTGGGTGAGCAAACGCAGACCCTTTAAAGTAATACCGCGGGGTACCCACCCCATGGGTCCCAAATCTCCAGGTTCAAGGGCATCTTCCTACATCGAAAACATGCATGGGAAACCCAGATGATGGTACACCGTGTGATCGGGAAAGGTTTCTAAAACGCACCTCATTTCTCCTCTCCTTGTGCTCGGGTTCGCCATTCCAGCCGCTTGACTAAACATCTCCCTACTTGGAGAATCAGCACCTTCAACCTCCTGTTTCGTACAGGTTGCAATTTGTCCTGAGCATGAACGGGAAGAGGGGGAACCAACGAGAGACTAGCCTTAGGTGTTGGGACAGGCACAGGTCACTCCACTTTCCCATCAGGAAGAAGAATGAACCACAGGCTCAGCCTGCCCCCCGGAACCAGAATAGGGCCTGAAGCAATCCTGCGCTTTTGCGGCCGGCTCCCAAAAAAGCGAGTTGACAAATGGAGCTCAGGGGCACTGCAATTCACAAACCTGCAGAGTTATAAATGATAACTCCCGTCCACAAATATATTGACGGAAGGCAACGAAGAGGACGTGAAAGCAAGGCAGAATTGCAGGAAACAGATTTCAGGAGGTAGTTTCGACTCGCCTTTAAAGCATGTGAAAAACCGCAAAACGTTGACAATGATGCCCTTGGCCAAAAAGGGCGTATGCGTTTTTTCCTGAATATATTCAAGAAAAAACGAATACGCCCTTTTTGGCCAACCAAGCAAGCCGGAAGGGCAAATCAGCGCTACAAAGAAGTCTCGCTTGCCCTCGGTCAAAAGGGCCATGCTGAAAAATATGTAAAAACCAGAAAAGCAGGACAGGCCATGGAGACATGGGAGCCTTGCTACGCTGATGGGCGGGATGTAAATTGCCAACAGCCACTCTGGAGAAGTGTACGGTGTGTCCTGAAACATGTATTAAACACAGCTTAGAGAGCATAGGGCACTTCCACTCATGGGAGTATAAATTGGGAAAACTAAACATCAACAAGACACAGGCACCACAAAGTTTAGAGCTGCCCTGTTTCCAAGAACCTCCACGTCGGTACACCTTAAATATCCCAAGAAAGAGAAAAATGGATAAAGAAGTTGTGGTACTTAGGCACAATGGAATATCACTCAGCCATGAAATCAATGTCATAAGGCTAGTTAGCAGCATGAGGAGTGGATTTAGGGATGATGATTCTAATTGAAATAAGTCACACAGAAAAAGACACTTATCCTAAGATATCGCTTATAGAGGGAATGTCCAAATCGCTACACTTGAACTGAATTACAAAACAGAACAGAGTCACACCTTAAAAAGCACACTATGTCTGCTTAACGGGAAAGGTGAGGTGGGGTGATGCATAAAACAAGGGTTTGAAATTAGCTCAGAGACCGTTTCATAAGCCAAATATGTAATAGACAAGGCCACTCCCTGCTCAGTGAACTGGACTCAACACCCCCTAGTCACCGCACAACAATATATCTGACTAGTAAGAATCTGAAAACCTATGTATTGATATCTCTCTGTAAGTGAATCAAGAGGGTGTAAAGCGGCATAAACACAGCAGGGAAAAGCAGCCAAGACCCATTCTAAACATAAATTACTTAAAAGAACCCACAAAACAAAGACAGTGAAAGAGAGAGAAATTCTTACAAAATCCGTTCAGGGGCTCTGATGCCACCTGGATTGACCATATCTAGACCCACAGCTGGATGAGACATAAGGCTGGACACTCTTGGGGCTGAGAGGATTGGTGAGGTTGGGTGAGCAAACGCAGACCCTTTAAAGTAATACCACGGGGAACCCACCCCATGGGTCCCAAATCTCCAGGTTCAAGGGCATCTTCCTACATCGAAAACATGCATGGGAAACCCAGATGATGGTACACCGTGTGATCGGGAAAGGTTTCTAAAACGCACCTCATTTCTCCTCTCCTTGTGCTCGGGTTCGCCATTCCAGCCGCTTGACTAAACATCTCCCTACTTGGAGAATCAGCACCTTCAACCTCCTGTTTCGTACAGGTTGCAATTTGTCCTGAGCATGAACGGGAAGAGGGGGAACCAACGAGAGACTAGCCTTAGGTGTTGGGACAGGCACAGGTCACTCCATTTTCCCATCAGGAAGAAGAATGAACCACAGGCTCAGCCTGCCCCCCGGAACCAGAATAGGGCCTGAAGCAATCCTGCGCTTTTGCGGCCGGCTCCCAAAAAAGCAAGTTGACAAATGGAGCTCAGGGGCACTGCAATTCACAAACCTGCAGAGTTATAAATGATAACTCCCGTCCACAAATATATTGACGGAAGGCAACGAAGAGGACGTGAAAGCAAGGCAGAATTGCAGGAAACAGATTTCAGGAGGTAGTTTCGACTCGCCTTTAAAGCATGTGAAAAACCGCAAAACGTTGACAATGATGCCCTTGGCCAAAAAGGGCGTATGCGTTTTTTCCTGAATATATTCAAGAAAAAACGAATACGCCCTTTTTGGCCAACCAAGCAAGCCGGAAGGGCAAATCAGCGCTACAAAGAAGTCTCGCTTGCCCTCGGTCAAAAGGGCCATGCTGAAAAATGTGTAAAAACAAGAAAAGCAGGACAGGCCATGGAGACATGGGAGCCTTGCTACGCTGATGGGCGGGATGTAAATTGCCAACAGCCACTCTGGAGAAGTGTACGGTGTGTCCTGAAACATGTAATAAACACAGCTTAGAGAGCATAGGGCACTTCCACTCATGGGCGTATAAATTGGGAAAACTAAACATCAACAAGACACAGGCACCACAAAGTTTAGAGCTGCCCTGTTTCCAAGAACCTCCACGTCGGTACACCTTAAATATCCCAAGAAAGAGAAAAATGGATAAAGAAGTTGTGGTACTTAGGCACAATGGAATATCACTCAGCCATGAAATCAATGTCATAAGGCTAGTTAGCAGCATGAGGAGTGGATTTAGGGATGATGATTCTAAGTGAAATAAGTCACACAGAAAAAGACACTTATCCTAAGATATCGCTTATAGAGGGAATGTCAAAATCGCTACACTTGAACTGAATTACAAAACAGAACAGAGTCACACCTTAAAAAGCACACTATGTCTGCTTAACGGGAAAGGTGAGGTGGGGTGATGCATAAAACAAGGGTTTGAAATTAGCTCAGAGACCGTTTCATAAGCCAAATATGTAATAGACAAGGCCACTCCCTGCTCAGTGAACTGGACTCAACACCCCCTAGTCACCGCACAACAATATATCTGACTAGTAAGAATCTGAAAACCTATGTATTGATGTCTCTCTGTAAGTGAATCAAGAGGGTGTAAAGCGGCATAAACACAGCAGGGAAAAGCAGCCAAGACCCATTCTAAACATAAATTACTTAAAAGAACCCACAAAACAAAGACAGTGAAAGAGAGAGAAATTCTTACAAAATCCGTTCAGGGGCTCTGATGCCACCTGGATTGACCATATCTAGACCCACAGCTGGATGAGACATAAGGCTGGACACTCTTGGGGCTGAGAGGATTGGTGAGGTTGGGTGAGCAAACGCAGACCCTTTAAAGTAATACCGCGGGGAACCCACCCCATGGGTCCCAAATCTCCAGGTTCAAGGGCATCTTCCTACATCGAAAACATGCATGGGAAACCCAGATGATGGTACACCGTGTGATCGGGAAAGGTTTCTAAAACGCACCTCATTTCTCCTCTCCTTGTGCTCGGGTTCGCCATTCCAGCCGCTTGACTAAACATCTCCCTACTTGGAGAATCAGCACCTTCAACCTCCTGTTTCTTACAGGTTGCAATTTGTCCTGAGCATGAACGGGAAGAGGGGGAACCAACGAGAGACTAGCCTTAGGTGTTGGGACAGGCACAGGTCACTCCATTTTCCCATCAGGAAGAAGAATGAACCACAGGCTCAGCCTGCCCCCCGGAACCAGAATAGGGCCTGAAGCAATCCTGCGCTTTTGCGGCCGGCTCCCAAAAAAGCGAGTTGACAAATGGAGCTCAGGGGCACTGCAATTCACAAACCTGCAGAGTTATAAATGATAACTCCCGTCCACAAATATATTGACGGAAGGCAACGAAGAGGACGTGAAACCAAGGCAGAATTGCAGGAAACAGATTTCAGGAGGTAGTTTCGACTCGCCTTTAAAGCACGTGAAAAACCGCAAAACGTTGACAATGATGCCCTTGGCCAAAAAGGGCGTATGCGTTTTTTCCTGAATATATTCAAGAAAAAACGAATACGCCCTTTTTGGCCAACCAAGCAAGCCGGAAGGGCAAATCAGCGCTACAAAGAAGTCTCGCTTGCCCTCGGTCAAAAGGGCCATGCTGAAAAAAGTGTAAAAACCAGAAAAGCAGGACAGGCCATGGAGACATGGGAGCCTTGCTACGCTGATGGGCGGGATGTAAATTGCCAACAGCCACTCTGGAGAAGTGTACGGTGTGTCCTGAAACATGTAATAAACACAACTTAGAGAGCATAGGGCACTTCCACTCATGGGCGTATAAATTGGGAAAACTAAACATCAACAAGACACAGGCACCCCAAAGTTTAGGGCTGCTCTGTTTCCAAGAACCTCCACGTCGGTACACCTTAAATATCCCAGGAAAGAGAAAAATGGATAAAGAAGTTGTGGTACTTAGGCACAATGGAATATCACTCAGCCATGAAATCAATGTCATAAGGCTAGTTAGCAGCATGAGGAGTGGATTTAGGGACGATGATTCTAAGTGAAATAAGTCACACAGAAAAAGACACTTATCCTAAGATATCGCTCATAGAGGGAATGTCCAAATCGCTACACTTGAACTGAATTACAAAACAGAACAGAGCCACACCTTTAGAAGACACACTATGGCTGCTTAACGGGAAAGGTGAGGTGGGGTGATGCATAAAACAAGGGTTTGTAATTAGCTCAGAGACCGTTCCATAAGCCAAATATGTAATAGACAAGACCTACTCCCTGCTCAGTGAACTGGACTCAACACCCCCTAGTCACCGCACAACAATATATCTGACTAGTAAGAATCTGAAAACCTATGTATTGATATCTCTCTGTAAGTGAATCAAGAGGGTGTAAAGCGGCATAAACACAGCAGGGAAAAGCAGCCAAGACCCATTCTAAACATAAATTACTTAAAAGAACCCACAAAACAAAGACAGTGAAAGAGAGAGAAATCCTTACAAAATCCGTTCAGGGGCTCTGATGCAACCTGGATTGACCATATCTAGACCCACAGCTGGATGAGACATAAGGCTGGACACTCTTGGGGCTGAGAGGATTGGTGAGGTTGGGTGAGCAAACGCAGACCCTTTAAAGTAATACCGCGGGGTACCCACCCCTTGGGTCCCAAATCTCCAGGTTCAAGGGCATCTTCCTACATCGAAAACATGCATGGGAAACCCAGATGATGGTACACCGTGTGATCGGGAAAGGTTTCTAAAACGCACCTCATTTCTCCTCTCCTTGTGCTCGGGTTCGCCGTTCCAGCCGCTTGACTAAACATCTCCCTACTTGGAGAATCAGCACCTTCAACCTCCTGTTTCGTACAGGTTGCAATTTGTCCTGAGCATGAACGGGAAGAGGGGGAACCAACGAGAGACTAGCCTTAGGTGTTGGGACAGGCACAGGTCACTCCACTTTCCCATCAGGAAGAAGAATGAACCACAGGCTCAGCCTGCCCCCCGGAACCAGAATAGGGCCTGAAGCAATCCTGCGCTTTTGCGGCCGGCTCCCAAAAAAGCGAGTTGACAAATGGAGCTCAGGGGCACTGCAATTCACAAACCTGCAGAGTTATAAATGATAACTCCCGTCCACAAATGTATTGACGGAAGGCAACGAAGAGGACTTGAAAGCAAGGCAGAATTGCAGGAAACAGATTTCAGGAGGTAGATTCGACTCGCCTGTAAAGCACGTGAAAAGCCGCAAAACGTTGACAATGATGCCCTTGGCCAAAAAGGGCGTATGCGTTTTTTCCTGAATATATTCAGGAAAAAACGCATACGCCCTTTTTGGCCAACCAAGCAAGCCGGAAGGGCAAATCAGCGCTACAAAGAAGTCTCGCTTGCCATCGGTCCAAAGGGCCATGCTGAAAAAAGTGTAAAAACCAGAAAAGCAGGACAGGCCATGGAGACATGGGAGCCTTGCTACGCTGATGGGCGGGATGTAAATTGCCAACAGCCACTCTGGAGAAGTGTACGGTGTGTCCTGAAACATGTAATAAACACAGCTTAGAGAGCATAGGGCACTTCCACTCATGGGCGTATAAATTGGGAAAACTAAACATCAACAAGACACAGGCACCCCAAAGTATAGGGCTGCTCTGTTTCCAAGAACCTCCACGTCGGTACACCTTAAATATCCCAGGAAAGAGAAAAATGGATAAAGAAGTTGTGGTACTTAGGCACAATGGAATATCACTCAGCCATGAAATCAATGTCATAAGGCTAGTTAGCAGCATGAGGAGTGGATTTAGGGACGATGATTCTAAGTGGAATAAGTCACACAGAAAAAGACACTTATCCTAAGATATCGCTTATAGAGGGAATGTCCAAATCGCTACACTTGAACTGAATTACAAAACAGAACAGAGTCACACCTTTAGAAGACACACTATGGCTGCTTAACGGGAAAGGTGAGGTGGGGTGATGCATAAAACAAGGGTTTGTAATTAGCTCAGAGACCGTTCCATAAGCCAAATATGTAATAGACAAGACCTACTCCCTGCTCAGTGAACTGGACTCAACACCCCCTAGTCACCGCACAACAATATATCTGACTAGTAAGAATCTGAAAACCTATGTATTGATATCTCTCTGTAAGTGAATCAAGAGGGTGTAAAGCGGCATAAACACAGCAGGGAAAAGCAGCCAAGACCCATTCTAAACATAAATTACTTAAAAGAACCCACAAAACAAAGACAGTGAAAGAGAGAGAAATCCTTACAAAATCCGTTCAGGGGCTCTGATGCAACCTGGATTGACCATATCTAGACCCACAGCTGGATGAGACATAAGGCTGGACACTCTTGGGGCTGAGAGGATTGGTGAGGTTGGGTGAGCAAACGCAGACCCTTTAAAGTAATACCGCGGGGTACCCACCCCATGGGTCCCAAATCTCCAGGTTCAAGGGCATCTTCCTACATCGAAAACATGCATGGGAAACCCAGATGATGGTACACCGTGTGATCGGGAAAGGTTTCTAAAACGCACCTCATTTCTCCTCTCCTTGTGCTCGGGTTCGCCGTTCCAGCCGCTTGACTAAACATCTCCCTACTTGGAGAATCAGCACCTTCAACCTCCTGTTTCGTACAGGTTGCAATTTGTCCTGAGCATGAACGGGAAGAGGGGGAACCAACGAGAGACTAGCCTTAGGTGTTGGGACAGGCACAGGTCACTCCACTTTCCCATCAGGAAGAAGAATGAACCACAGGCTCAGCCTGCCCCCCGGAACCAGAATAGGGCCTGAAGCAATCCTGCGCTTTTGCGGCCGGCTCCCAAAAAAGCGAGTTGACAAATGGAGCTCAGGGGCACTGCAATTCACAAACCTGCAGAGTTATAAATGATAACTCCCGTCCACAAATGTATTGACGGAAGGCAACGAAGAGGACTTGAAAGCAAGGCAGAATTGCAGGAAACAGATTTCAGGAGGTAGATTCGACTCGCCTGTAAAGCACGTGAAAAGCCGCAAAACGTTGACAATGATGCCCTTGGCCAAAAAGGGCGTATGCGTTTTTTCCTGAATATATTCAGGAAAAAACGCATACGCCCTTTTTGGCCAACCAAGCAAGCCGGAAGGGCAAATCAGCGCTACAAAGAAGTCTCGCTTGCCATCGGTCCAAAGGGCCATGCTGAAAAAAGTGTAAAAACCAGAAAAGCAGGACAGGCCATGGAGACATGGGAGCCTTGCTACGCTGATGGGCGGGATGTAAATTGCCAACAGCCACTCTGGAGAAGTGTACGGTGTGTCCTGAAACATGTAATAAACACAACTTAGAGAGCATAGGGCACTTCCACTCATGGGCGGATAAATTGGGAAAACTAAACATCAACAAGACACAGGCACCCCAAAGTTTAGGGCTGCTCTGTTTCCAAGAACCTCCACGTCGGTACACCTTAAATATCCCAGGAAAGAGAAAAATGGATAAAGAAGTTGTGGTACTTAGGCACAATGGAATATCACTCAGCCATGAAATCAATGTCATAAGGCTAGTTAGCAGCATGAGGAGTGGATTTAGGGACGATGATTCTAAGTGAAATAAGTCACACAGAAAAAGACACTTATCCTAAGATATCGCTCATAGAGGGAATGTCCAAATCGCTACACTTGAACTGAATTACAAAACAGAACAGAGCCACACCTTTAGAAGACACACTATGGCTGCTTAACGGGAAAGGTGAGGTGGGGTGATGCATAAAACAAGGGTTTGTAATTAGCTCAGAGACCGTTCCATAAGCCAAATATGTAATAGACAAGACCTACTCCCTGCTCAGTGAACTGGACTCAACACCCCCTAGTCACCGCACAACAATATATCTGACTAGTAAGAATCTGAAAACCTATGTATTGATATCTCTCTGTAAGTGAATCAAGAGGGTGTAAAGCGGCATAAACACAGCAGGGAAAAGCAGCCAAGACCCATTCTAAACATAAATTACTTAAAAGAACCCACAAAACAAAGACAGTGAAAGAGAGAGAAATCCTTACAAAATCCGTTCAGGGGCTCTGATGCAACCTGGATTGACCATATCTAGACCCACAGCTGGATGAGACATAAGGCTGGACACTCTTGGGGCTGAGAGGATTGGTGAGGTTGGGTGAGCAAACGCAGACCCTTTAAAGTAATACCGCGGGGTACCCACCCCATGGGTCCCAAATCTCCAGGTTCAAGGGCATCTTCCTACATCGAAAACATGCATGGGAAACCCAGATGATGGTACACCGTGTGATCGGGAAAGGTTTCTAAAACGCACCTCATTTCTCCTCTCCTTGTGCTCGGGTTCGCCATTCCAGCCGCTTGACTAAACATCTCCCTACTTGGAGAATCAGCACCTTCAACCTCCTGTTTCGTACAGGTTGCAATTTGTCCTGAGCATGAACGGGAAGAGGGGGAACCAACGAGAGACTAGCCTTAGGTGTTGGGACAGGCACAGGTCACTCCACTTTCCCATCAGGAAGAAGAATGAACCACAGGCTCAGCCTGCCCCCCGGAACCAGAATAGGGCCTGAAGCAATCCTGCGCTTTTGCGGCCGGCTCCCAAAAAAGCGAGTTGACAAATGGAGCTCAGGGGCACTGCAATTCACAAACCTGCAGAGTTATAAATGATAACTCCCGTCCACAAATATATTGACGGAAGGCAACGAAGAGGACGTGAAAGCAAGGCAGAATTGCAGGAAACAGATTTCAGGAGGTAGTTTCGACTCGCCTTTAAAGCATGTGAAAAACCGCAAAACGTTGACAATGATGCCCTTGGCCAAAAAGGGCGTATGCGTTTTTTCCTGAATATATTCAAGAAAAAACGAATACGCCCTTTTTGGCCAACCAAGCAAGCCGGAAGGGCAAATCAGCGCTACAAAGAAGTCTCGCTTGCCCTCGGTCAAAAGGGCCATGCTGAAAAATATGTAAAAACCAGAAAAGCAGGACAGGCCATGGAGACATGGGAGCCTTGCTACGCTGATGGGCGGGATGTAAATTGCCAACAGCCACTCTGGAGAAGTGTACGGTGTGTCCTGAAACATGTATTAAACACAGCTTAGAGAGCATAGGGCACTTCCACTCATGGGAGTATAAATTGGGAAAACTAAACATCAACAAGACACAGGCACCACAAAGTTTAGAGCTGCCCTGTTTCCAAGAACCTCCACGTCGGTACACCTTAAATATCCCAAGAAAGAGAAAAATGGATAAAGAAGTTGTGGTACTTAGGCACAATGGAATATCACTCAGCCATGAAATCAATGTCATAAGGCTAGTTAGCAGCATGAGGAGTGGATTTAGGGATGATGATTCTAATTGAAATAAGTCACACAGAAAAAGACACTTATCCTAAGATATCGCTTATAGAGGGAATGTCCAAATCGCTACACTTGAACTGAATTACAAAACAGAACAGAGTCACACCTTAAAAAGCACACTATGTCTGCTTAACGGGAAAGGTGAGGTGGGGTGATGCATAAAACAAGGGTTTGAAATTAGCTCAGAGACCGTTTCATAAGCCAAATATGTAATAGACAAGGCCACTCCCTGCTCAGTGAACTGGACTCAACACCCCCTAGTCACCGCACAACAATATATCTGACTAGTAAGAATCTGAAAACCTATGTATTGATATCTCTCTGTAAGTGAATCAAGAGGGTGTAAAGCGGCATAAACACAGCAGGGAAAAGCAGCCAAGACCCATTCTAAACATAAATTACTTAAAAGAACCCACAAAACAAAGACAGTGAAAGAGAGAGAAATTCTTACAAAATCCGTTCAGGGGCTCTGATGCCACCTGGATTGACCATATCTAGACCCACAGCTGGATGAGACATAAGGCTGGACACTCTTGGGGCTGAGAGGATTGGTGAGGTTGGGTGAGCAAACGCAGACCCTTTAAAGTAATACCACGGGGAACCCACCCCATGGGTCCCAAATCTCCAGGTTCAAGGGCATCTTCCTACATCGAAAACATGCATGGGAAACCCAGATGATGGTACACCGTGTGATCGGGAAAGGTTTCTAAAACGCACCTCATTTCTCCTCTCCTTGTGCTCGGGTTCGCCATTCCAGCCGCTTGACTAAACATCTCCCTACTTGGAGAATCAGCACCTTCAACCTCCTGTTTCGTACAGGTTGCAATTTGTCCTGAGCATGAACGGGAAGAGGGGGAACCAACGAGAGACTAGCCTTAGGTGTTGGGACAGGCACAGGTCACTCCATTTTCCCATCAGGAAGAATAATGAACCACAGGCTCAGCCTGCCCCCCGGAACCAGAATAGGGCCTGAAGCAATCCTGCGCTTTTGCGGCCGGCTCCCAAAAAAGCAAGTTGACAAATGGAGCTCAGGGGCACTGCAATTCACAAACCTGCAGAGTTATAAATGATAACTCCCGTCCACAAATATATTGACGGAAGGCAACGAAGAGGACGTGAAAGCAAGGCAGAATTGCAGGAAACAGATTTCAGGAGGTAGTTTCGACTCGCCTTTAAAGCATGTGAAAAACCGCAAAACGTTGACAATGATGCCCTTGGCCAAAAAGGGCGTATGCGTTTTTTCCTGAATATATTCAAGAAAAAACGAATACGCCCTTTTTGGCCAACCAAGCAAGCCGGAAGGGCAAATCAGCGCTACAAAGAAGTCTCGCTTGCCCTCGGTCAAAAGGGCCATGCTGAAAAATGTGTAAAAACAAGAAAAGCAGGACAGGCCATGGAGACATGGGAGCCTTGCTACGCTGATGGGCGGGATGTAAATTGCCAACAGCCACTCTGGAGAAGTGTACGGTGTGTCCTGAAACATGTAATAAACACAGCTTAGAGAGCATAGGGCACTTCCACTCATGGGCGTATAAATTGGGAAAACTAAACATCAACAAGACACAGGCACCACAAAGTTTAGAGCTGCCCTGTTTCCAAGAACCTCCACGTCGGTACACCTTAAATATCCCAAGAAAGAGAAAAATGGATAAAGAAGTTGTGGTACTTAGGCACAATGGAATATCACTCAGCCATGAAATCAATGTCATAAGGCTAGTTAGCAGCATGAGGAGTGGATTTAGGGATGATGATTCTAAGTGAAATAAGTCACACAGAAAAAGACACTTATCCTAAGATATCGCTTATAGAGGGAATGTCAAAATCGCTACACTTGAACTGAATTACAAAACAGAACAGAGTCACACCTTAAAAAGCACACTATGTCTGCTTAACGGGAAAGGTGAGGTGGGGTGATGCATAAAACAAGGGTTTGAAATTAGCTCAGAGACCGTTTCATAAGCCAAATATGTAATAGACAAGGCCACTCCCTGCTCAGTGAACTGGACTCAACACCCCCTAGTCACCGCACAACAATATATCTGACTAGTAAGAATCTGAAAACCTATGTATTGATGTCTCTCTGTAAGTGAATCAAGAGGGTGTAAAGCGGCATAAACACAGCAGGGAAAAGCAGCCAAGACCCATTCTAAACATAAATTACTTAAAAGAACCCACAAAACAAAGACAGTGAAAGAGAGAGAAATTCTTACAAAATCCGTTCAGGGGCTCTGATGCCACCTGGATTGACCATATCTAGACCCACAGCTGGATGAGACATAAGGCTGGACACTCTTGGGGCTGAGAGGATTGGTGAGGTTGGGTGAGCAAACGCAGACCCTTTAAAGTAATACCGCGGGGAACCCACCCCATGGGTCTCAAATCTCCAGGTTCAAGGGCATCTTCCTACATCGAAAACATGCATGGGAAACCCAGATGATGGTACACCGTGTGATCGGGAAAGGTTTCTAAAACGCACCTCATTTCTCCTCTCCTTGTGCTCGGGTTCGCCATTCCAGCCGCTTGACTAAACATCTCCCTACTTGGAGAATCAGCACCTTCAACCTCCTGTTTCTTACAGGTTGCAATTTGTCCTGAGCATGAACGGGAAGAGGGGGAACCAACGAGAGACTAGCCTTAGGTGTTGGGACAGGCACAGGTCACTCCATTTTCCCATCAGGAAGAAGAATGAACCACAGGCTCAGCCTGCCCCCCGGAACCAGAATAGGGCCTGAAGCAATCCTGCGCTTTTGCGGCCGGCTCCCAAAAAAGCGAGTTGACAAATGGAGCTCAGGGGCACTGCAATTCACAAACCTGCAGAGTTATAAATGATAACTCCCGTCCACAAATATATTGACGGAAGGCAACGAAGAGGACGTGAAACCAAGGCAGAATTGCAGGAAACAGATTTCAGGAGGTAGTTTCGACTCGCCTTTAAAGCACGTGAAAAACCGCAAAACGTTGACAATGATGCCCTTGGCCAAAAAGGGCGTATGCGTTTTTTCCTGAATATATTCAAGAAAAAACGAATACGCCCTTTTTGGCCAACCAAGCAAGCCGGAAGGGCAAATCAGCGCTACAAAGAAGTCTCGCTTGCCCTCGGTCAAAAGGGCCATGCTGAAAAAAGTGTAAAAACCAGAAAAGCAGGACAGGCCATGGAGACATGGGAGCCTTGCTACGCTGATGGGCGGGATGTAAATTGCCAACAGCCACTCTGGAGAAGTGTACGGTGTGTCCTGAAACATGTAATAAACACAACTTAGAGAGCATAGGGCACTTCCACTCATGGGCGTATAAATTGGGAAAACTAAACATCAACAAGACACAGGCACCCCAAAGTTTAGGGCTGCTCTGTTTCCAAGAACCTCCACGTCGGTACACCTTAAATATCCCAGGAAAGAGAAAAATGGATAAAGAAGTTGTGGTACTTAGGCACAATGGAATATCACTCAGCCATGAAATCAATGTCATAAGGCTAGTTAGCAGCATGAGGAGTGGATTTAGGGACGATGATTCTAAGTGAAATAAGTCACACAGAAAAAGACACTTATCCTAAGATATCGCTCATAGAGGGAATGTCCAAATCGCTACACTTGAACTGAATTACAAAACAGAACAGAGCCACACCTTTAGAAGACACACTATGGCTGCTTAACGGGAAAGGTGAGGTGGGGTGATGCATAAAACAAGGGTTTGTAATTAGCTCAGAGACCGTTCCATAAGCCAAATATGTAATAGACAAGACCTACTCCCTGCTCAGTGAACTGGACTCAACACCCCCTAGTCACCGCACAACAATATATCTGACTAGTAAGAATCTGAAAACCTATGTATTGATATCTCTCTGTAAGTGAATCAAGAGGGTGTAAAGCGGCATAAACACAGCAGGGAAAAGCAGCCAAGACCCATTCTAAACATAAATTACTTAAAAGAACCCACAAAACAAAGACAGTGAAAGAGAGAGAAATCCTTACAAAATCCGTTCAGGGGCTCTGATGCAACCTGGATTGACCATATCTAGACCCACAGCTGGATGAGACATAAGGCTGGACACTCTTGGGGCTGAGAGGATTGGTGAGGTTGGGTGAGCAAACGCAGACCCTTTAAAGTAATACCGCGGGGTACCCACCCCTTGGGTCCCAAATCTCCAGGTTCAAGGGCATCTTCCTACATCGAAAACATGCATGGGAAACCCAGATGATGGTACACCGTGTGATCGGGAAAGGTTTCTAAAACGCACCTCATTTCTCCTCTCCTTGTGCTCGGGTTCGCCGTTCCAGCCGCTTGACTAAACATCTCCCTACTTGGAGAATCAGCACCTTCAACCTCCTGTTTCGTACAGGTTGCAATTTGTCCTGAGCATGAACGGGAAGAGGGGGAACCAACGAGAGACTAGCCTTAGGTGTTGGGACAGGCACAGGTCACTCCACTTTCCCATCAGGAAGAAGAATGAACCACAGGCTCAGCCTGCCCCCCGGAACCAGAATAGGGCCTGAAGCAATCCTGCGCTTTTGCGGCCGGCTCCCAAAAAAGCGAGTTGACAAATGGAGCTCAGGGGCACTGCAATTCACAAACCTGCAGAGTTATAAATGATAACTCCCGTCCACAAATGTATTGACGGAAGGCAACGAAGAGGACTTGAAAGCAAGGCAGAATTGCAGGAAACAGATTTCAGGAGGTAGATTCGACTCGCCTGTAAAGCACGTGAAAAGCCGCAAAACGTTGACAATGATGCCCTTGGCCAAAAAGGGCGTATGCGTTTTTTCCTGAATATATTCAGGAAAAAACGCATACGCCCTTTTTGGCCAACCAAGCAAGCCGGAAGGGCAAATCAGCGCTACAAAGAAGTCTCGCTTGCCATCGGTCCAAAGGGCCATGCTGAAAAAAGTGTAAAAACCAGAAAAGCAGGACAGGCCATGGAGACATGGGAGCCTTGCTACGCTGATGGGCGGGATGTAAATTGCCAACAGCCACTCTGGAGAAGTGTACGGTGTGTCCTGAAACATGTAATAAACACAGCTTAGAGAGCATAGGGCACTTCCACTCATGGGCGTATAAATTGGGAAAACTAAACATCAACAAGACACAGGCACCCCAAAGTATAGGGCTGCTCTGTTTCCAAGAACCTCCACGTCGGTACACCTTAAATATCCCAGGAAAGAGAAAAATGGATAAAGAAGTTGTGGTACTTAGGCACAATGGAATATCACTCAGCCATGAAATCAATGTCATAAGGCTAGTTAGCAGCATGAGGAGTGGATTTAGGGACGATGATTCTAAGTGGAATAAGTCACACAGAAAAAGACACTTATCCTAAGATATCGCTTATAGAGGGAATGTCCAAATCGCTACACTTGAACTGAATTACAAAACAGAACAGAGTCACACCTTTAGAAGACACACTATGGCTGCTTAACGGGAAAGGTGAGGTGGGGTGATGCATAAAACAAGGGTTTGTAATTAGCTCAGAGACCGTTCCATAAGCCAAATATGTAATAGACAAGACCTACTCCCTGCTCAGTGAACTGGACTCAACACCCCCTAGTCACCGCACAACAATATATCTGACTAGTAAGAATCTGAAAACCTATGTATTGATATCTCTCTGTAAGTGAATCAAGAGGGTGTAAAGCGGCATAAACACAGCAGGGAAAAGCAGCCAAGACCCATTCTAAACATAAATTACTTAAAAGAACCCACAAAACAAAGACAGTGAAAGAGAGAGAAATCCTTACAAAATCCGTTCAGGGGCTCTGATGCAACCTGGATTGACCATATCTAGACCCACAGCTGGATGAGACATAAGGCTGGACACTCTTGGGGCTGAGAGGATTGGTGAGGTTGGGTGAGCAAACGCAGACCCTTTAAAGTAATACCGCGGGGTACCCACCCCATGGGTCCCAAATCTCCAGGTTCAAGGGCATCTTCCTACATCGAAAACATGCATGGGAAACCCAGATGATGGTACACCGTGTGATCGGGAAAGGTTTCTAAAACGCACCTCATTTCTCCTCTCCTTGTGCTCGGGTTCGCCGTTCCAGCCGCTTGACTAAACATCTCCCTACTTGGAGAATCAGCACCTTCAACCTCCTGTTTCGTACAGGTTGCAATTTGTCCTGAGCATGAACGGGAAGAGGGGGAACCAACGAGAGACTAGCCTTAGGTGTTGGGACAGGCACAGGTCACTCCACTTTCCCATCAGGAAGAAGAATGAACCACAGGCTCAGCCTGCCCCCCGGAACCAGAATAGGGCCTGAAGCAATCCTGCGCTTTTGCGGCCGGCTCCCAAAAAAGCGAGTTGACAAATGGAGCTCAGGGGCACTGCAATTCACAAACCTGCAGAGTTATAAATGATAACTCCCGTCCACAAATGTATTGACGGAAGGCAACGAAGAGGACTTGAAAGCAAGGCAGAATTGCAGGAAACAGATTTCAGGAGGTAGATTCGACTCGCCTGTAAAGCACGTGAAAAGCCGCAAAACGTTGACAATGATGCCCTTGGCCAAAAAGGGCGTATGCGTTTTTTCCTGAATATATTCAGGAAAAAACGCATACGCCCTTTTTGGCCAACCAAGCAAGCCGGAAGGGCAAATCAGCGCTACAAAGAAGTCTCGCTTGCCATCGGTCCAAAGGGCCATGCTGAAAAAAGTGTAAAAACCAGAAAAGCAGGACAGGCCATGGAGACATGGGAGCCTTGCTACGCTGATGGGCGGGATGTAAATTGCCAACAGCCACTCTGGAGAAGTGTACGGTGTGTCCTGAAACATGTAATAAACACAACTTAGAGAGCATAGGGCACTTCCACTCATGGGCGGATAAATTGGGAAAACTAAACATCAACAAGACACAGGCACCCCAAAGTTTAGGGCTGCTCTGTTTCCAAGAACCTCCACGTCGGTACACCTTAAATATCCCAGGAAAGAGAAAAATGGATAAAGAAGTTGTGGTACTTAGGCACAATGGAATATCACTCAGCCATGAAATCAATGTCATAAGGCTAGTTAGCAGCATGAGGAGTGGATTTAGGGACGATGATTCTAAGTGAAATAAGTCACACAGAAAAAGACACTTATCCTAAGATATCGCTCATAGAGGGAATGTCCAAATCGCTACACTTGAACTGAATTACAAAACAGAACAGAGCCACACCTTTAGAAGACACACTATGGCTGCTTAACGGGAAAGGTGAGGTGGGGTGATGCATAAAACAAGGGTTTGTAATTAGCTCAGAGACCGTTCCATAAGCCAAATATGTAATAGACAAGACCTACTCCCTGCTCAGTGAACTGGACTCAACACCCCCTAGTCACCGCACAACAATATATCTGACTAGTAAGAATCTGAAAACCTATGTATTGATATCTCTCTGTAAGTGAATCAAGAGGGTGTAAAGCGGCATAAACACAGCAGGGAAAAGCAGCCAAGACCCATTCTAAACATAAATTACTTAAAAGAACCCACAAAACAAAGACAGTGAAAGAGAGAGAAATCCTTACAAAATCCGTTCAGGGGCTCTGATGCAACCTGGATTGACCATATCTAGACCCACAGCTGGATGAGACATAAGGCTGGACACTCTTGGGGCTGAGAGGATTGGTGAGGTTGGGTGAGCAAACGCAGACCCTTTAAAGTAATACCGCGGGGTACCCACCCCATGGGTCCCAAATCTCCAGGTTCAAGGGCATCTTCCTACATCGAAAACATGCATGGGAAACCCAGATGATGGTACACCGTGTGATCGGGAAAGGTTTCTAAAACGCACCTCATTTCTCCTCTCCTTGTGCTCGGGTTCGCCATTCCAGCCGCTTGACTAAACATCTCCCTACTTGGAGAATCAGCACCTTCAACCTCCTGTTTCGTACAGGTTGCAATTTGTCCTGAGCATGAACGGGAAGAGGGGGAACCAACGAGAGACTAGCCTTAGGTGTTGGGACAGGCACAGGTCACTCCACTTTCCCATCAGGAAGAAGAATGAACCACAGGCTCAGCCTGCCCCCCGGAACCAGAATAGGGCCTGAAGCAATCCTGCGCTTTTGCGGCCGGCTCCCAAAAAAGCGAGTTGACAAATGGAGCTCAGGGGCACTGCAATTCACAAACCTGCAGAGTTATAAATGATAACTCCCGTCCACAAATGTATTGACGGAAGGCAATGAAGAGGACTTGAAAGCAAGGCAGAATAGCAGGAAACAGATTTCAGGAGGTAGATTCGACTCGCCTGTAAAGCACGTGAAAAGCCGCAAAACGTTGACAATGATGCCCTTGGCCAAAAAGGGCGTATGCGTTTTTTCCTGAATATATTCAGGAAAAAACGCATACGCCCTTTTTGGCCAACCAAGCAAGCCGGAAGGGCAAATCAGCGCTACAAAGAAGTCTCGCTTGCCATCGGTCCAAAGGGCCATGCTGAAAAAAGTGTAAAAACCAGAAAAGCAGGACAGGCCATGGAGACATGGGAGCCTTGCTACGCTGATGGGCGGGATGTAAATTGCCAACAGCCACTCTGGAGAAGTGTACGGTGTGTCCTGAAACATGTAATAAACACAGCTTAGAGAGCATAGGGCACTTCCACTCATGGGCGTATAAATTGGGAAAACTAAACATCAACAAGACACAGGCACCCCAAAGTTTAGGGCTGCTCTGTTTCCAAGAACCTCCACGTCGGTACACCTTAAATATCCCAGGAAAGAGAAAAATGGATAAAGAAGTTGTGGTACTTAGGCACAATGGAATATCACTCAGCCATGAAATCAATGTCATAAGGCTAGTTAGCAGCATGAGGAGTGGATTTAGGGACGATGATTCTAAGTGAAATAAGTCACACAGAAAAAGACACTTATCCTAAGATATCGCTTATAGAGGGAATGTCCAAATCGCTACACTTGAACTGAATTACAAAACAGAACAGAGCCACACCTTTAGAAGACACACTATGGCTGCTTAACGGGAAAGGTGAGGTGGGGTGATGCATAAAACAAGGGTTTGTAATTAGCTCAGAGACCGTTCCATAAGCCAAATATGTAATAGACAAGACCTACTCCCTGCTCAGTGAACTGGACTCAACACCCCCTAGTCACCGCACAACAATATATCTGACTAGTAAGAATCTGAAAACCTATGTATTGATATCTCTCTGTAAGTGAATCAAGAGGGTGTAAAGCGGCATAAACACAGCAGGGAAAAGCAGCCAAGACCCATTCTAAACATAAATTACTTAAAAGAACCCACAAAACAAAGACAGTGAAAGAGAGAGAAATTCTTACAAAATCCGTTCAGGGGCTCTGATGCCACCTGGATTGACCATATCTAGACCCACAGCTGGATGAGACATAAGGCTGGACACTCTTGGGGCTGAGAGGATTGGTGAGGTTGGGTGAGCAAACGCAGACCCTTTAAAGTAATACCGCGGGGTACCCACCCCATGGGTCCCAAATCTCCAGGTTCAAGGGCATCTTCCTACATCGAAAACATGCATGGGAAACCCAGATGATGTTACACCGTGTGATCGGGAAAGGTTTCTAAAACGCACCTCATTTCTCCTCTCCTTGTGCTCGGGTTCGCCATTCCAGCCACTTGACTAACCATTTCCCTACTTGAAGAATCTGCACCTTTATCCTCCTGTTTCGTACAGGTTGCAATTTGTCCTGAGGATGAACCGGAAGAGGGGGAACCAAGGAGAGACCAGCTCTAGGTGTTGGGACAGGCACAGGTCACTCCATTTTCCCATCAGGAAGAAGAATGAACCACAGGCTCAGCCTGCCCCCCGGAACCAGAAGAGGGCCTGAAGCAATCCTGCGCTTTTGCGGCCAGCTCCCAAAAAAGCGAGTTGACAAATGGAGCTCAGGGGCACTGCAATTCACAAACCTGCAGAGTTATAAATGGTAACTCCCGTCCACCAGTATATTGAGGGAAGGCAACGAAGAGGATTTGAAAGAAAGGCAGATTTGCAGGAATCATTTTTGGCTGGACCCCAAATAATATTCCTTTATGTGGTAAATGGTGTCTAGAGAGTGGGATGGGTTTAATAAAGACCCTAACTCTAATGCATACCCTAACCCTAACACATACCCTAACCCTAACCCGTACCCTAATCATAACCCATACCCTAAACCTAACCCTAACCCTAAAACCAACCCTAACCCATACCCTACGCCGCACACTCACCCGTACCCTAACCCATACCCTAAGCAGTAACCTAACTCTAACCCTAAACCTAACCCTAACCCTAAACTACCCTTGACTGCTTTTGCCTCCAATAGACTTCCTAAGCACTAGTGTTTTAAGGAACAGGTTAAAAAGAAAATCCTAAGGTGATTTCTTTATAATGTGTGTATTCTTTATCTTATCCTAGTGTCTAAAATCTTCTCCATGGCTGGACCCCAAATAATATTCCTTTACGTGCTAAGTGGTATATAGAGAGTGGGATAGGTTTAATAAATACCCTAACCCTAACGTGTACCCTAACACTAACTCATACCCTAACCCTAACTCATACCCTAACCCTAACACGTACCCTAATCCTAACCCGTACCCTAAACCTAGCCATAACCCTAAAACTATCCATAACCCTAACCCTAACCCTAACCCATACCCTACGCCGTACCCTCACCCGTACGCTAACCCGTACCCTATGCCGTAACCTAAACCTACCCCTAACCCTAACCCTAAACCTAACCCATACCCTACGCCGTACCGGCACCCGTACTCTAAACCATACCCTAAGCCGTACCCAAACCCTAACCCTAACCCTAACCCATACCCTATGCCGTACCCTCTCCCGTACCCTAACCCGTACCCTAAGTCGTACACTAACCCTATCTCTAAACCTAACGCATAACCTACGCCGTACCCGCACCTGTACCCTAACCCGTGCCCTATGCCATACCCTAACCCTAACACTAACCATAACCCTAACCCTAACCCATACCCTACGCCGTATCCTCACCCGTACCCTAATCTGTACCCTAAGCCATACCCTAACCCTAACCCTAACCCCAACCCTAACCCATACCCTACGCCGTACCTTCACCCGTACCCTAACCCGTACCCTTACCCGTACCCTAAGCCGTACCCTAACCCTAACCCTAACCCTAACCGTACCCTAAACCTTACCCTAAGCCGTACCCTAACCCTAACCCTAACCCTGACCCTAACCCTCTAATCCTAACCCTAACCCCTAACCCTAAACCCTAAACCCAACCCTCGCCCTCGCCCTCGCCCTAACTCTAACCCTAACCCTAACCCTAGACCCTAAACCCTAACCCTAACCCTAATCCCTAACCCTAATCCCTAACCCTAACCCTAAACCCTTACCCTAACCCTAACCTTAACCCTGTCTAACCCTAACCCTAACCCTAACCCTAAACCCTAACCCTAACCCTAATCCTAACCCTAACCCTCTAACCCTAACACTAACCCTAACCCCTAACCCTAACCCCTAACCCTAACCCTAACCCTAAACCCTAACCCTAACCCTAAACCCTAAACCCTAACCCTTTCCCATCCCAGCAGGTGGCCAAGGGCCTGCGGGGGCTGGAGACGTGCAGGAAGCAGAGCTGGGCCATCTGGCCAGAGTGGGGTTTGCGGGGGTCCCAGCAGGTGAAATCACCATGCAGGATAAATCCCTTGGCCTTGCCATAAGCCAAGGGCAAGTCTCTGAGGGCTACGGGCCCTCTCAGGTTCTCCTTGCAGAGACCTCGCGTGGGGCACTTGGCTACTTGGGAAAACCGCGTGGGAGTGAGCTTTACACCCGCAGATGTTTTGTAAAATTGGACAGGGTAGGCTCGGGCCTGTCCTCAAAGCCTTTACTCAAAGGCGAGCCCTTCCTGCGGCCGCCAGGTTAGGGGGCTCCGCGACTGTGCCAAACAGCTCTGGTGTGAGTCGTGGTTCCCTCCTCCACCCACCCCCACAAGCCCCTGTCCCCTGACCTGCGGCCCGCGTCCCTCTTCTCCGCGCTCGGATGCCGCTGGGGTGCCAGGGACCCACGGGAGGGGTCGTTCCCGGCCGCCGCGCGCTGGCTCCCTGGACCCGCACCGGCTCGCCGGGGGCCGACGGCGAGGAGCCCCGAGGACGCCCCGCACCAGGTGCGCTCTGGCCGGGACGCCCACTTCCGAGAGAGGCGCGCGGACCGCCGGCGCGCTCAGGTGAGCCGCAGCCAATGCCGAGCAAGACCCGCCCCGCCGGCGCCGCGTCCGCGCGGCACAGCACGGTCTGGGCACTCCGGGCACGGGTGCCTAGGGCCGGGCGTCCCCTCTCCTGCGAGCACGAGGGAGGAAGCGGCGCCCCTGCGACGCCGCTAGCGATGCCCCAGCGGCGGGCCCCTGCGGCGCGGAGACCGCTCCAGGCTGGACTCACCGAGGCCAACGCCGCCAGCAGGAGCGCTTGGCGGGACCCGGCTTGGGCAGGGGAGCTGCAGGCCCCCGCAAACAACCCAATGTTTTAAATGGAAAAAGGACTTGAAAAGACCCTTCTCCAGATAAGACATACAAATGGTCAACAAACACCTGAAGAGACGTTAAACATCGTTAGTCACGATGGAAATGCACATTAATACCACAACGCCATACCCCTCCACAAACACTAGAAGACCTGTAATCAAGAAAATTAAAAATAACAAATTTTGGCAAAAATGTAGAGAAATTGATACAGAGTTTCCCATGGGGAAAATGAATCGGTCCAGGAGATGGATGTTGAGAATATTTGTACAACAATGCGAATGTAGTTAATGCCACAGAACTGTATACTCAAAATGGTTTAAATGTTAAATGTTAGTTTTAATCACAATGAAAAAAATGAATGAAGCACTGATGATACATGTTAGAACATGGATGAACACTGAAAACATTCTAAGTCAAAGAGGTCATGCAGAAAAGGTCACCCAGATCATACTTATCTCGTGTGTTTTAAATCCATAAAGGTTTTGAAAACGAGGGAAAGTCTCAGTAATGGTTTCAGAAAAAGAAAACTGGATCAGAATGGGAAAAGACATTTCCATAGAGTTGGGGAAATGGTGAATGTTGAAGTGGGCCCGTGGATAGGATTATAAGGTGGAACCATAAAATTTCGTCTTTGGGTCTTTATGTTCTGGTTCTCTGGGAGAGGACCCCAGTATTGCATAAAACACACTGGAGTAGTTTATGTGAGGTGGTGTATTTTGTACTGCTGCTTATAGTTTTTTTATACACTTGAAATTACTGGGAAGTACATTACTTTTCAAAAGAACCAGGTCAAAACCATGCCCAAAAAAAGCAGAGAAGACATCAAACTTCATAATAGAGGCCAAGCCTTAACCAGATCCAGTTCACCTAAAGTGGTGACGCTCATCATTCTTGTAGGGTCCACGCGTTATTAACAGGCACCATGGGAAGATTATATTAGGAGCCACTGTGTCTTGGGTGCTGTCGATGACCTGGCTGTAGTACAAACAGTGGGATATCTGAACTCTAGTTTTCCACATCAAACCACCAAAAACCTGTTAGAACTAATAAACGAATTCAGTAAAGCTGCAGGGTAAAAAATCAGTACACAAAAATCACTTCTCTTTTTTTTTTTTAATAAATTTTTTTTAAAATATTTATTTCTTTATTTATCTTTGGCTGCATTGGGTCTTCGTTACTGTGCACGGCCTTTCTCTAGCTGCGGCAAGCAGGGGCTACTCTTCGTTGCGGTGCACGGGCTTCTCATTGCGGTGGCTTCTCTTGTTGCGGAGCACGGGCTGTAAGAGAGCAGGCTTCACTAGTTGTGGCACACGACCTCAGCAGTTGTCGCTCGCGGGCTCCAGAGCACAGGCTCAGTAGTTGTGGCGCACGGGCTTAGTTGTTCCGTAGCATGTATGATCTTCCCGGACCAGGGCTCGAACCCATGTTCCCTGTATTGGCAGGCAGATTCTTAACCACTGAGCCACAAAGGAAGCCCTAAAAATCACTTGTCTTTCTATACACTAATAATGTGCCATCAGAAAGAGAAATTAACAAAACAATCCCATTTACAATTGCATCTAAAAAATACCCGGGAATAAATTGAACCAAGGATGTGAAAGCACACTGAAAACTGTAAAACACTGATGAAAGAAACTGAACAGACACAAATGAGTGGAAAGCTATCCCGTGCTCATGGATGCAAAGAACACTGTTAAAATGTCCATTCTACCAAAAGCAATGTTCAAATGCAAAGCAAGCCTGGTCAGAACTCCAATGGCATTCTTCACAGAAATATAGCAAACATTCCTAACATTTGTGTGGAAACACGAAGGCCCCTGAATAGCCAAAGGGAGTCTGAGAAAGGACAACAGGTTGGAGGCATCTCCCTCCCTGACTTCACACTACATTACGAAGCTACAGTCACCAAAAAGTGTGGAATTGGCACAAAAACAGGCACGCAGACCAGAGGAACAGGACAGAGACCCAGGAAATAAACCTACGGTTATGCGGTAAGTTAATTCACAAGAAAAGAGCCAAGAACATACACTGGGGAAACAACAGTCCCCTCAATAAATGGTGCTGGCAAAACTGGACACCACACACCAAAGAACACTGCACTCTGTCTACACCACACAAAAACTGGCTAAAAACCCAGTGTTCCACATGAAGCCCTTCCTCTCCTGGGTCCTCTGAGGACAGACACCCTCAGCACTCAACCAGACACAAGAACCTTCTCCCCCACTTTTCCTCACCTTTTCCTTTAGCAACATCACCTCCCAGCAGGTCCAGAGGAGACCTGGCTCCTGTCAGCATGAACCGGACCCCACAGTGTCCCAAAGCCCCAGTGGGTCCTGAGGAGACCCGGCTTCTGCTACATCCGTTCTGCTGTGGAAATTCAAATTGAAATAGAGCCAAATGACCCACGAATTCTCCAAAATAGTTAAGGGGCAATTAACTAGAAACCATAAGAAATGAAATGATTATAGACACAGACTTTACTTTTTTTTTTAATATTTATTTATTTAGCTTCGCTGGGTCTTAGCTGTGTCACACGGGACCTTTTTCTTTTTTAAGTTGCAGCATGCAAACTCTTAGTTGAGGCACGTGGGATCTAGTTCCCTGACCAGGGATGGAACCCAGGCCCCCTGCACTGGGAGCACGGAGCCTTAGCCACAGGACCACCAGGGAAGTCCCTAGACACGAACTTTAAAACTTATGCCAAATTCACACAAATTTATTCACAGACATTTCAAATGCAAGGCTATGAAAAATACAGAGAAACATAGAAGAAAATCTACATGACCTTGGGTTTCGTCTATAGATCACGAGCTTTTAGTTTTAACATACAAGGCCAATCACAAAAGAAAAAAATATGGTGGACTTTATAAAATTAAAGATTTCTACTCTCAAAGACCTTATTCACAAAGTCAAAATGAGGCAGGAGATAAATGGTCTCCAGCCTACACATTTACAACTGGCCTCCAGTTCACACTTCCTGGGGTGAGAAAAAAATGGGCTCCAGGCTGGACATTCATTACCAGCCCCCTGTTTACATTTCCTGAAGCAAGAGACAAACGGGCTCTAGGACTACATATTTATGACCGGACTCCTGTCTATATTTCGAGGTCTGCACCTCGTTACGAAAACCAGCAACAGAAATAGGGTAAATAACCAGACATTGGACATTTTTATGGGAGGGACAGAGTGGGACTAAACCCTGTTAAAAGATCAAGAGGTCATACATTTCTCATCCTTGGGGCAAGGGAAACATTGCACATGTGCAGAAAGGTTCCTTGGGGGTCAAAAAGGAAGGGGCACCACCCCAAAATAGGTGATGCTAAGGTTATCCCATAGGCCTCTGGGCGATAATCCATCTTGAAAAAAAGTTGCGCACGCATGTTGGGGAGGGTCCTAGGGCAGGGCAGGTGTGGAAAAAGAAAACAGATAATTGGCCAGAGGTGAACAGAGACCCGGAAGAACTGCCCTATATAAGTGACTTAACCGCCTCTTTACTGCACTCCTCCTCATTAGAGAGGGTGTCCACACCCTTTCTCTCCGGGTGTGCATCTCTGCCTTGCTTCTGTCTTAACTAAACAAACTGTTTCTCTGTGTGCTCTCTCACTTGTTGCTGTGCTATGTCTCTAATAATAAACTTTGTACCTGTTTTTACAGTTTTTACCTCTATGAGAAATGCATTTTTCACTGGGGGCAAGAGCTAGTGGGGGTGGTGGCTAGGATTCCTGGTTTTCATCCAGGCTACCCAGCTTCAATTCCTGGGCAGGGAATGAAGATCTCGCTTCATGCCACCACTCACTGCTGCCTCTCCAAGATAAAAAAGACAAGCCACAAACTGGGAGAAAAATACTCGTAAACCACATATCCAGTAAAGGACTTGGACTCAAAATGGACAAAGACCTCTAAAACAACCCCATTTTAAAAATGGGTAAGGATTTGAACACACACCTGGCCAAAAAAGATATACAGTTAATAAAAATCATACAAAAATTATACAAAAAATCATATACTATTAGGGATTTCCAAATTAAAATCATGAGCCATCACAGCACACCTACTAGGATGGCTAAACTCCAACAAAACTATGGCAACACCGACTGCTGGAGGGTGAGGAGCAACCCCTCCTCATAGCTGGGGTGCAGGCACAGCCACCTGGCAAGACAGTTCCGCAGCTTTTTTCCACAACTAATCAAGCCTCCCCTCGGGGTCTGACAATTATGCGTCCAGTATATAGGCAACTGCTTTGAAAATCTATGTCCAAAAGCACACAAGGATGCAATTATGCACAGCAGCACTATTCATAATGGCTAAAAACCTGAAGAAATCAGGATATCCTTCACTAGATGACTGCATAAGCAAAGTGGAGGACATCCATGTCAAGGCGAGCAGAATACACCACGCCAATATATGTCTCTCTGGCATAAGGATTATTTCAGTCTCATTCAAAAAAAGAAAGATAGAAAAAACTGAGTAGAGACTGACCTTTTATGAAGGACATTTATAAGGAAATCTCCATTTGTAACGGCGTGTCCCTCTTTGCACCAGAAATAGAAGGATGATTAAATCTCAAGTCACTCTTATCAACGGAGAAGTCCCGACTTAAATCTGCATACAATACCCTTGTTTACTGTGCTTTACATGATAACCTACCACTATTGGCTTGCCCCCTTCCCCAAGGTCTTTTGTTTTTATCTGAAGGTGGTATTTGGTATTTAAGGGGATGGCTTTGGCCAATTCACGGAGTGACTCAGTTTTTCTGGGTATCTCCCCTGTATACAGGAGGTATACATGCTCTTAAACTTCTGTTTTTCTCCTGTTAATCTGGCTTTTATTACAGGGCGGGGGTGGGGCTCAACCAAGAACGTAGAAGGACAGAGTGAAAATTGTTTTTCCGCCCATACACATGCAATGGAATACTACTCAGCAGAAAGGAATGCACCATCAACCCATGGAAAGACATGGATAAATCCTCAGTATATGTTGTTAAGTGAAAGAATCCAGTCTGAGGAGGCTGCACACAGTATGACCCCATTGATGACATTCTGGGAAAGGCAAAGCTACATAGATGATAAGCAGATCGTGGGGTGGGGGATTTGAAGTGTTCCATGTGATACTTTAGGATGGATACCTGTCACTATGCATTTCTCTAAGCCCATAGATGTGTATAGCCCAAGTGGTCAATCAAACTCTATTCAAATTTAGTTATTTACAGTGTAGGAGTATTACAGGAGGGAATACTCAATGTGACAGAATCTAACTGTATTAGAAATGCATGGAAAAAACTCACTGTAGGGGATGGGATAAAAGGTGCTGACCTAAGTTAACTGTGGAAATGAACGCAATCTCTAGACTAAATGCAAAATGTACACAAACAGTGTACTTTATTTTATGGAGTTCTTTCCAGGGTGTAGCAGCTAACAGTTCTGAAACCTCTGCACATGTAATCTGGAAAGGAGCAATGCATAGGTAAATGGCAGATAGTGGGCACCAAGCTCCTCATTGTGGGAGTGGGAAGTTACAGATAAGCAAGGGGAGAGCCTCTGCCCTCATAATACTTGGCTGAGCTTCCTGGGAGTATGGTGTGGGGAGTTCACTGGCCATACGAAATGCACAGATCTTTACACTGGGAAGGCTGTGAGGACATAGGAAACTCACACCCCATCTTTCCATCCACACCTGCTGCAAACACTCAGCCCTCTGTAATCAGCCAGTTGCACCTTTTTAGACATTCTTGGCCCCAGGCAGATAAAGGAGCGTGCGGGTCTTGCATTACCTCTAAGCTGTCCCAGAATCCAGGCCCTGGGGGATGGAGCCAGGATGGGGGTGCCTGGGCTCCTGACCAGCAGGTGAGAGGAAGGAGGAAGACCAGTCCTGAGGACAGAGGTTCCCTCAAGTCTGTGAGCCCAGGAGCCCCGATGGGATTCATTCCCAGTGCAGACATGGGCGGGGTCTGCAGTGGTTCTGTGCTCCCCCTGGACCCCTTTGATGAAGCCATGGCAGCACTGGCCCCAGACGTCTCCGGGTGGTGTTTCAAACTGACACAGCAGTTTTACAAAGGAACAGGAGAATGAAGCTGAGCTCCTGACGGCCACTTCTTCTGGCTCTGAGTTGCTTCTGTCAGGCCCACAGACACATCCGTGGAGTCTGCTGTAACCCGCCTTCCCCCACCTGGCCTTTCCTCTCCCTCCCTGTGATGATTCCCGTGACATTTCCAGCCCGGACCCCTCTCCCAGGCCAGACGCCTCTGTCCAGTCACTGCACCCCCATCTCCCTTGGGGGCTAACAGGGCCCTCAGGGGACTGGGATCCTGCAGCTCCCCACACCCAGGAGCAGCCCCACCTTCCCTGGTTGCTGAGCCCAGGCACGGGGTGTAACCGAGCAGGACCCTACGGGGCCTTCCCAGGACAGACCCCTCCCCCACATCCTCTGCTGGAGCTCCTCTCTGAAGTACCTGGATAACGGCATCTGATGCATGCTTCCTCAGTTGTTTTACAGACTTCTACCAGATGGAAGACATTAACTACTGTACTTGATGATCAAGAGCCCCCAGACCTACTGGCACCTAAGGATTAATACAGTTCACCACCCTGTTACCTCACCATCAATCAACCAGAGAATTGTGCACCAGCTGATCTCATACTCTGCGACCCCCTCCTCCAAATTCACACTAATTCCCCTCTACACCCACAGCCCTGGCCCAAGCCCGATCTAGTGCCTGGTTCCTCCATCAGGCCCTGACAAAACTCCCTGCCCCCACAGTGCGTCTCACATCCCACCCCAACGTGGTCTTTCTGAAGCATAAACGAGACTGTGACTCTCTCCCACATGTAATCCCCAAATGTTTCCCCACTTTCGCTAGAGTATCTGCTGGGAAAGACATCTGCCAAGGCCCTGAGAGTCCCCAGCATCCCTACTAGGCTGGTGGCTCTTGGGTTCCCTGATACTGAGCACCTCAGCAGGCCAGGCGAGATGGCACCAAACCCCAGAACTGCTCACCTCAGGATGGGGCTGGCACTGCTGCTGCCTGATCAAAGAGAGCAGAGAAGGGTTCCCCAACTGGGACACAAACACTGCACGAGTGGCCTCTCCCTTAGATATCGCATGATCCCCATGGGACTTGAGGGAAGGAAGGACCCAGGCACGTTAGTTCCTAAGCAGGATGCTGTGGGCTCAGTTGTGTCCCCCCAAATTCACATGCTGAATCCCTAACCCCCAGGACCCCAGGATGTGGCGGTATTTGGAGATGGGGTTTTTAAAGAGGTGATCAAGGTAAAATGAGGTCACTAGGGTGGATCCTAATCCAATAAGACTGATGTCCTACCAGAAGAGATTAGGACACAGAAGATCATGTGAAGAGAAGATGGCTGTCTACACACCAAGGAGAGAAGCCTCAAGGAAAAACCAGCCTGCAGACACCTTAATCTCAGACAGCATCCAGGACTAGGAGGTAGGTCTGTTGTTCAAGCTCCCCGGTCTGTGGTGTTTGTTATGGCAGCCCTGAGCAGACTCACACATATGGTAAAGAAGGTCTCACACTAGATAGCCCACTCTCCATTCCCCTGTATGTGAGTGACAGTAGCCTCAGGAACTGAGGAAGGTCTGCCCGAGGAAAGGCACAAGATATGAGATTTTAGGCATAACACGACTGCACTGATATTTTTTCTTCCTTTTTTAAAGATTTTTTAAATCTTTATTTATTTAATTTATTTATTTTTGGCTGTGTTAGGTCTTCATTGCTGCACACGGGATTTCTCTAGTTGCGGCGAGGGGGGCTTCTCTTCACTGCGGTGCGGTGGCTTCTCTTGTTGCTGAGCACGGGCTCTAGGCGTGGGGGCTCAGGAGTTGTGGCACACGGGCATAGCTGCTCTGCGGCATGTGGGATTTTCCCGGACCAGGTCTCGAACCCATGTCCCCTGCATCAGCAGGGTCACAAATCAAGCCTTGATAAATGTAAGAAAATTGAAATCATATCAAGTATCTTTTCTGACCACAACACTGTGAGAGTAGATATCAACTACAAGAAAAAATCTTTAAAAAGTACAAACACATGGAGGCTAAACAATACACTGCTAAATAACCAAGAGGTCACTGAAGAAATCAAAAAATACCTAGAAACAAATGACAATGAAAACACGATGACCCAAAACCTATGGGATGCAGCAAAAGCAGTTCTCACAGGGAAGTTTATAGCAATGCAATTCTACCTAAAGAAACAAGAAACATCTCAAATAAACAACCTAACCTTACACCTAAAGCAATTAGAGAAAGAAGAACAAAAAAACCCCCAAAGTTAGCAGAAGGAAAGAAATCATAAAGATCAGATCAGAAATAAATGAAAAAGAAATGAAGGAAACAATAGCAAAGATCAATAAAACTAAAAGCTGGTTCTTTGAGAAGATAAATAAAATTGATAAACCATTAGCCAGACTCATCAAGAAAAAAAGGGAGAAGACTCAAATCAATAGAATTAGAAATGAAAAAGGAGAAGTAACAACGGACACTGCAGAAATACAAAGGATCATGAGAGATTACTACAAGCAACTCTATGCCAATAAAATGGACAACCTGGAAGAAATGGACAAATTCTTAGAAAAGCACAACCTTCCAAGACTGAACCAGGAAGAAATAGAAAATATAAACAGACCAATCACAAGCACTGAAATTAAAACTGTGATTAAAAATCTTCCAACAAACAAAAGCCCAGGACCAGATGGCTTCACAGGTGAATTCTATCAAACATTTAGAGAACAGCTAACACCCATCCTTCTCAAACTCTTCAAAAATATAGCAGAGGGAGGAACACTCCCAAGCTCATTCTATGAGGCCACCATCACCCTGATAGCAAAACCAGACAAAGATGTCACAAAAAAAGAAAATTACAGGCCAATATCACTGATGAACATAGATGCAAAAATCCTCAACAAAATACTAGCAAACAGAATCCAACAGCACATTAAAAGGCCCATACACCATGATCAAGTGGGGTTTATCCCAGGAATGCAAGGATTCTCCAATATATGCAAATCAATCAATGTGATAAACCTATTAACAAATTGAAGGAGAAAAAACACATGATCATCTCAGTAGAGGCAGAAAAAGCTTTTGACAAAATTCAACACCCATTTATGATAAAAACCCTCCAGAAAGTAAGCATAGAGGGATCTTACCTCAACATAATAAAGGCCATATATGACAAACCCACAGCCAACATCGTTCTCAGTGGTGAAAAACTGAAACCACTTCCTCTAAGATCAGGAACAAGACAAGGTTGTCCACTCTCACCACTCTTATTCAACATAGTTTTCGAAGTTTTAGCCACAGCAATCAGAGAAGAAAAAGAAATAAAAGGAATCCAAATTGGGAATGAAGAAGTAAAGCTGTCACTGTTTGCAGATGACATGATACTATACATAGAGAATCCTAAAGATGCTACCAGAAAACTACTAGAGCTAATCAATGAATTTGGTAAAGTAGCAGGATACCAAATTAATGCACAGAAATAGCTTGCATTCCTATACACTAATGATGAAAAATCTGAAAGAGAAATTAAGGAAACATTCCCATTTACCATTGCAGCAAAAAGAATAAAATACCTAGGAATAAACCTACCTAAGGAGACAAAAGACCTGTATGCAGAAAACTATAAGACACTGATGAAAGAAATTAAAGATGATCCAAACAGATGGAGAGATATACCATGTTCTTGGATTGGAAGAATCAACATTGTGAAAATGACTATACTACCCAAAGCAATCTACAGATTCAATGCAATCCCTATCAAACTACCAATGGCATTTTTCACAGAACTAGAACAAAAAATTTTATAATTTGTATGGAAACACAAAAGACCCCGAATAGCCAAAGCAATCTTGAGAAAGAAAAATGGAGCTGCAGGAATCAGGCTCCCTGACTTCAGACTATACTATAAAGCTACTGTAATCAAGAGAATATGGTACTGGCACAAAAACAGAAATATAGATCAATGCAACAGGATAGAAAGCCCAAAGATAAACCCACGTACATATGGTCACCTTATCTTTGATAAAGGAGGCAAGAATATACAGTGGAGAAAAGACAGCCTCTTCAATAAGTGGTGCTGGGAAAACTGGACAGCTACATGTCAAAGAATGAAATTAGAACACTTCCTAACACCATACACAAAAATAAACTCAAAATGGATTAAAGAGCTAAATGTAAGGCCAGACACTATAAAACTCTTAGAGGAAAACATAGGCAGAACACTCTATGACATTAGTCACAGCAAGATCCTTTTTGACCCACCTCCTAGAGAAATGGAAATAAAAATAAAAATAAACAAATGAGACCTAATGAAACTTAAAAGCTTTTGCACAGCAAAGGAAACCATAAATAAAACGAAAAGACAACCCTCAGAATGGGAGAAAATATTTGCAAATAAAGCAACTGACAGAGGATTAATCTCCAAAATTTACAAGCAGCTCATGCAGCTCAATATCAAAAAAACAAACAACTCAATACAAAAATGGTCAGAAGACCTAAATAGACATTTCTCCAGAGAAGATATACAGATTGCCAACAAACACATGAAAGGATGCGCAACATCACTAATCATTAGAGAAATGCAAATCAAAACTACAATGAGGTATGATCTCACACTGGTCAGAATGGCCATCATCAGAAAGTCTACAAACAATAAATGCTGGAAGGGGTGTGGAAAAAAGGGAACCCTCTTGCACTGTTGGTGGGAATGTAAATTGATACAGTCACTATGGAGAACAGTATGGAGGTTCCTTAAAAAATTAAAAATAGAACTACCATATGACCCAGCAATCCCACTAATGGGCATATACCCTGAGAAAACCATAATTCAAAAATAGTCATGTACCACAATATTCACTGCAACTCTATTTAAAATAGCGAGGACATGGAAGCAGCCTAAGTGTCCATTGACAGATGAATGGATAAAGAAGATGTGGCACATATATACAATGGAATATTACTCAGCCATAAAAAGAAATGAAATGGAGGTGTTTGTAATGAGGTGGATGGAGTTAGAGTCTGTCATACAGAGTGAAGTAAGTCAGAAAGAGAAAAACAAATACAGTATGCTAACACATATATATGGAACCTAAGGGAAAAAAAAAAAAAAAAAAGAGGTCATGAAGAACCTAGTGGAAAGATGGGAATAAAGACACAGACCTACTAGAGAATGGACTTGAGGATATGGGGAGGGGGAGGGGTGAGATGTGACAGGGTGAGAGAGTGTCATGGACATATATACACTACCAAATGTAAAATAGATAACTAGTGGGAAGCAGCCGCATAGCACAGGGAGATCAGCTCGGTGCTTTGTGACCACCTAGAGGGGTGGGATGGGGAGGGTGGGAGGGAGGGAGATGCAAGAGGGAAGAGATATGGGAATATATGTATATGTGTAACTGATTCACTTTGTTGTAAAGCAGAAGCTAGCACACCATTGTAAAGCAATTATACTTCAATAAAGATGTTTAAAAAAAAAAAAAAAAAAAAAAAAAAACAAGGGTTTGAAATTAGCTCAGAGACCGTTTCATAAGCCAAATATGTAATAGACAAGGCCACTCCCTGCTCAGTGAACTGGACTCAACACCCCCTAGTCACCGCACAAGAATATATCTGACTAGTAAGAATCTGAAAACCTATGTATTGATATCTCTCTGTAAGTGAATCAAGAGGGTGTAAAGCGGCATAAACACAGCAGGGAAAAGCAGCCAAGACCCATTCTAAACATAAATTACTTAAAAGAACCCACAAAACAAAGACAGTGAAAGAGAGAGAAATTCTTACAAAATCCGTTCAGGGGCTCTGATGCCACCTGGATTGACCATATCTAGACCCACAGCTGGATGAGACATAAGGCTGGACACTCTTGGGGCTGAGAGGATTGGTGAGGTTGGGTGAGCAAACGCAGACCCTTTAAAGTAATACCACGGGGAACCCACCCCATGGGTCCCAAATCTCCAGGTTCAAGGGCATCTTCCTACATCGAAAACATGCATGGGAAACCCAGATGATGGTACACCGTGTGATCGGGAAAGGTTTCTAAAACGCACCTCATTTCTCCTCTCCTTGTGCTCGGGTTCGCCATTCCAGCCGCTTGACTAAACATCTCCCTACTTGGAGAATCAGCACCTTCAACCTCCTGTTTCGTACAGGTTGCAATTTGTCCTGAGCATGAACGGGAAGAGGGGGAACCAACGAGAGACTAGCCTTAGGTGTTGGGACAGGCACAGGTCACTCCATTTTCCCATCAGGAAGAAGAATGAACCACAGGCTCAGCCTGCCCCCCGGAACCAGAATAGGGCCTGAAGCAATCCTGCGCTTTTGCGGCTGGCTCCCAAAAAAGCAAGTTGACAAATGGAGCTCAGGGGCACTGCAATTCACAAACCTGCAGAGTTATAAATGATAACTCCCGTCCCCAAATATATTGACGGAAGGCAACGAAGAGGACGTGAAAGCAAGGCAGAATTGCAGGAAACAGATTTCAGGAGGTAGTTTCGACTCGCCTTTAAAGCACGTGAAAAACCGCAAAACGTTGACAATGATGCCCTTGGCCAAAAAGGGCGTATGCGTTTTTTCCTGAATATATTCAAGAAAAAACGAATACGCCCTTTTTGGCCAACCAAGCAAGCCGGAAGGGCAAATCAGCGCTACAAAGAAGTCTCGCTTGCCCTCGGTCAAAAGGGCCATGCTGAAAAATGTGTAAAAACCAGAAAAGCAGGACAGGCCATGGAGACATGGGAGCCTTGCTACGCTGATGGGCGGGATGTAAATTGCCAACAGCCACTCTGGAGAAGTGTACGGTGTGTCCTGAAACATGTAATAAACACAGCTTAGAGAGCATAGGGCACTTCCACTCATGGGCGTATAAATTGGGAAAACTAAACATCAACAAGACACAGGCACCACAAAGTTTAGAGCTGCCCTGTTTCCAAGAACCTCCACGTCGGTACACCTTAAATATCCCAAGAAAGAGAAAAATGGATAAAGAAGTTGTGGTACTTAGGCACAATGGAATATCACTCAGCCATGAAATCAATGTCATAAGGCTAGTTAGCAGCATGAGGAGTGGATTTAGGGATGATGATTCTAAGTGAAATAAGTCACACAGAAAAAGACACTTATCCTAAGATATCGCTTATAGAGGGAATGTCAAAATCGCTACACTTGAACTGAATTACAAAACAGAACAGAGTCACACCTTAAAAAGCACACTATGTCTGCTTAACGGGAAAGGTGAGGTGGGGTGATGCATAAAACAAGGGTTTGAAATTAGCTCAGAGACCGTTTCATAAGCCAAATATGTAATAGACAAGGCCACTCCCTGCTCAGTGAACTGGACTCAACACCCCCTAGTCACCGCACAACAATATATCTGACTAGTAAGAATCTGAAAACCTATGTATTGATATCTCTCTGTAAGTGAATCAAGAGGGTGTAAAGCGGCATAAACACAGCAGGGAAAAGCAGCCAAGACCCATTCTAAACATAAATTACTTAAAAGAACCCACAAAACAAAGACAGTGAAAGAGAGAGAAATTCTTACAAAATCCGTTCAGGGGCTCTGATGCCACCTGGATTGACCATATCTAGACCCACAGCTGGATGAGACATAAGGCTGGACACTCTTGGGGCTGAGAGGATTGGTGAGGTTGGGTGAGCAAACGCAGACCCTTTAAAGTAATACCGCGGGGAACCCACCCTATGGGTCCCAAATCTCCAGGTTCAAGGGCATCTTCCTACATCGAAAACATGCATGGGAAACCCAGATGATGGTACACCGTGTGATCGGGAAAGGTTTCTAAAACGCACCTCATTTCTCCTCTCCTTGTGCTCGGGTTCGCCATTCCAGCCGCTTGACTAAACATCTCCCTACTTGGAGAATCAGCACCTTCAACCTCCTGTTTCGTACAGGTTGCAATTTGTCCTGAGCATGAACGGGAAGAGGGGGAACCAACGAGAGACTAGCCTTAGGTGTTGGGACAGGCACAGGTCACTCCATTTTCCCATCAGGAAGAAGAATGAACCACAGGCTCAGCCTGCCCCCCGGAACCAGAATAGGGCCTGAAGCAATCCTGCCCTTTTGCGGCCGGCTCCCAAAAAAGCGAGTTGACAAATGGAGCTCAGGGGCACTGCAATTCACAAACCTGCAGAGTTATAAATGATAACTCCCGTCCACAAATATATTGACGGAAGGCAACGAAGAGGACGTGAAACCAAGGCAGAATTGCAGGAAACAGATTTCAGGAGGTAGTTTCGACTCGCCTTTAAAGCACGTGAAAAACCGCAAAACGTTGACAATGATGCCCTTGGCCAAAAAGGGCGTATGCGTTTTTTCCTGAATATATTCAAGAAAAAACGAATACGCCCTTTTTGGCCAACCAAGCAAGCCGGAAGGGCAAATCAGCGCTACAAAGAAGTCTCGCTTGCCCTCGGTCAAAAGGGACATGCTGAAAAATGTGTAAAAACCAGAAAAGCAGGACAGGCCATGGAGACATGGGAGCCTTGCTACGCTGATGGGCGGGACGTAAATTGCCAACAGCCACTCTGGAGAAGTGTACGGTGTGTCCTGAAACATGTAATAAACACAGCTAAGAGAGCATAGGGCACTTCCACTCATGGCCGTATAAATTGGGAAAACTAAACATCAACAAGACACAGGCACCACAAAGTTTAGGGCTGCCCTGTTTCCAAGAACCTCCACGTCGGTACACCTTAAATATCCCAAGAAAGAGAAAAATGGATAAAGAAGTTGTGGTACTTAGGCACAATGGAATATCACTCAGCCATGAAATCAATGTCATAAGGCTAGTTAGCAGCATGAGGAGTGGATTTAGGGATGATGATTCTAAGTGAAATAAGTCACACAGAAAAAGACACTTATCCTAAGATATCGCTTATAGAGGGAATGTCAAAATCGCTACACTTGAACTGAATTACAAAACAGAACAGAGTCACACCTTAAAAAGCACACTATGTCTGCTTAACGGGAAAGGTGAGGTGGGGTGATGCATAAAACAAGGGTTTGAAATTAGCTCAGAGACCGTTTCATAAGCCAAATATGTAATAGACAAGGCCACTCCCTGCTCAGTGAACTGGACTCAACACCCCCTAGTCACCGCACAAGAATATATCTGACTAGTAAGAATCTGAAAACCTATGTATTGATATCTCTCTGTAAGTGAATCAAGAAGGTGTAAAGCGGCATAAACACAGCAGGGAAAAGCAGCCAAGACCCATTCTAAACATAAATTACTTAAAAGAACCCACAAAACAAAGACAGTGAAAGAGAGAGAAATTCTTACAAAATCCGTTCAGGGGCTCTGATGCCACCTGGATTGACCATATCTAGACCCACAGCTGGATGAGACATAAGGCTGGACACTCTTGGGGCTGAGAGGATTGGTGAGGTTGGGTGAGCAAACGCAGACCCTTTAAAGTAATACCACGGGGAACCCACTCCATGGGTCCCAAATCTCCAGGTTCAAGGGCATCTTCCTACATCGAAAACATGCATGGGAAACCCAGATGATGGTACACCGTGTGATCGGGAAAGGTTTCTAAAACGCACCTCATTTCTCCTCTCCTTGTGCTCGGGTTCGCCATTCCAGCCGCTTGACTAAACATCTCCCTACTTGGAGAATCAGCACCTTCAACCTCCTGTTTCGTACAGGTTGCAATTTGTCCTGAGCATGAACGGGAAGAGGGGGAACCAACGAGAGACTAGCCTTAAGTGTTGGGACAGGAACAGGTCACTCCATTTTCCCATCAGGAAGAAGAATGAACCACAGGCTCAGCCTGCCCCCCAGAACCAGAATAGGGCCTGAAGCAATCCTGCGCTTTTGCGGCCGGCTCCCAAAAAAGCGAGTTGACAAATGGAGCTCAGGGGCACTGCAATTCACAAACCTGCAGAGTTATAAATGATAACTCCCATCCACAAATATATTGACGGAAGGCAACGAAGAGGACGTGAAAGCAAGGCAGAATTGCAGGAAACAGATTTCAGGAGGTATATTCGACTCGCCTGTAAAGCACGTGAAAAGCCGCAAAACGTTGACAATGATGCCCTTGGCCAAAAAGGGCGTATGCGTTTTTTCCTGAATATATTCAGGAAAAAACGCATACGCCCTTTTTGGCCAACCAAGCAAGCCGGAAGGGCAAATCAGCGCTACAAAGAAGTCTCGCTTGCCCTCGGTCAAAAGGGCCATGCTGAAAAATGTGTAAAAACCAGAAAAGCAGGACAGGCCATGGAGACATGGGAGCCTTGCTACGCTGATGGGCGGGATGTAAATTGCCAACAGCCACTCTGGAGAAGTGTACGGTGTGTCATGAAACATATAATAAACACAACTTAGAGAGCATAGGGCACTTCCACTCATGGGCGTATAAATTGGGAAAACTAAACATCAACAAGACACAGGCACCACAAAGTTTAGGGCTGCCCTGTTTCCAAGAACCTCCACGTCGGTACACCTTAAATATCCCAAGAAAGAGAAAAATGGATAAAGAAGTTGTGGTACTTAGGCACAATGGAATATCACTCAGCCATGAAATCAATGTCATAAGGCTAGTTAGCAGCATGAGGAGTGGATTTAGGGACGATGATTCTAAGTGAAATAAGTCACACAGAAAAAGACACTTATCCTAAGATATCGCTTATAGAGGGAATGTCCAAATCGCTACACTTGAACTGAATTACAAAACAGAACAGAGTCACACCTTAAAAAGCACACTATGTCTGCTTAACGGGAAAGGTGAGGTGGGGTGATGCATAAAACAAGGGTTTGAAATTAGCTCAGAGACCGTTTCATAAGCCAAATATGTAATAGACAAGGCCACTCCCTGCTCAGTGAACTGGACTCAACACCCCCTAGTCACCGCACAAGAATATATCTGACTAGTAAGAATCTGAAAACCTATGTATTGATATCTCTCTGTAAGTGAATCAAGAGGGTGTAAAGCGGCATAAACACAGCAGGGAAAAGCAGCCAAGACCCATTCTAAACATAAATTACTTAAAAGAACCCACAAAACAAAGACAGTGAAAGAGAGAGAAATTCTTACAAAATCCGTTCAGTGGCTCTGATGCCACCTGGATTGACCATATCTAGACCCACAGCTGGATGAGACATAAGGCTGGACACTCTTGGGGCTGAGAGGATTGGTGAGGTTGGGTGAGCAAACGCAGACCCTTTAAAGTAATACCGCGGGGAACCCACCCCATGGGTCCCAAATCTCCAGGTTCAAGGGCATCTTCCTACATCGAAAACATGCATGGGAAACCCAGATGATGGTACACCGTGTGATCGGGAAAGGTTTCTAAAACGCACCTCATTTCTCCTCTCCTTGTGCTCGGGTTCGCCATTCCAGCCGCTTGACTAAACATCTCCCTACTTGGAGAATCAGCACCTTCAACCTCCTGTTTCGTACAGGTTGCAATTTGTCCTGAGCATGAACGGGAAGAGGGGGAACCAACGAGAGACTAGCCTTAGGTGTTGGGACAGGCACAGGTCACTCCATTTTCCCATCAGGAAGAAGAATGAACCACAGGCTCAGCCTGCCCCCCGGAACCAGAATAGGGCCTGAAGCAATCCTGCGCTTTTGCGGCCGGCTCCCAAAAAAGCGAGTTGACAAATGGAGCTCAGGGGCACTGCAATTCACAAACCTGCAGAGTTATAAATGATAACTCCCGTCCACAAATATATTGACGGAAGGCAACGAAGAGGACGTGAAACCAAGGCAGAAATGCAGGAAACAGATTTCAGGAGGTAGTTATGACTCGCCTTTAAAGCACGTGAAAAACCGCAAAACGTTGACAATGATGCCCTTGGCCAAAAAGGGCGTATGCGTTTTTTCCTGAATATATTCAAGAAAAAACGAATACGCCCTTTTTGGCCAACCAAGCAAGCCGGAAGGGCAAATCAGCGCTACAAAGAAGTCTCGCTTGCCCTCGGTCAAAAGGGCCATGCTGAAAAATATGTAAAAACCAGAAAAGCAGGACAGGCCATGGAGACATGGGAGCCTTGCTACGCTGATGGGCGGGATGTAAATTGCCAACAGCCACTCTGGAGAAGTGTACGGTGTGTCCTGAAACATGTATTAAACACAGCTTAGAGAGCATAGGGCACTTCCACTCATGGGAGTATAAATTGGGAAAACTAAACATCAACAAGACACAGGCACCACAAAGTTTAGAGCTGCCCTGTTTCCAAGAACCTCCACGTCGGTACACCTTAAATATCCCAAGAAAGAGAAAAATGGATAAAGAAGTTGTGGTACTTAGGCACAATGGAATATCACTCAGCCATGAAATCAATGTCATAAGGCTAGTTAGCAGCATGAGGAGTGGATTTAGGGATGATGATTCTAAGTGAAATAAGTCACACAGAAAAAGACACTTATCCTAAGATATCGCTTATAGAGGGAATGTCCAAATCGCTACACTTGAACTGAATTACAAAACAGAACAGAGTCACACCTTAAAAAGCACACTATGTCTGCTTAACGGGAAAGGTGAGGTGGGGTGATGCATAAAACAAGGGTTTGAAATTAGCTCAGAGACCGTTTCATAAGCCAAATATGTAATAGACAAGGCCACTCCCTGCTCAGTGAACTGGACTCAACACCCCCTAGTCACCGCACAAGAATATATCTGACTAGTAAGAATCTGAAAACCTATGTATTGATATCTCTCTGTAAGTGAATCAAGAGGGTGTAAAGCGGCATAAACACAGCAGGGAAAAGCAGCCAAGACCCATTCTAAACATAAATTACTTAAAAGAACCCACAAAACAAAGACAGTGAAAGAGAGAGAAATTCTTACAAAATCCGTTCAGGGGCTCTGATGCCACCTGGATTGACCATATCTAGACCCACAGCTGGATGAGACATAAGGCTGGACACTCTTGGGGCTGAGAGGATTGGTGAGGTTGGGTGAGCAAACGCAGACCCTTTAAAGTAATACCACGGGGAACCCACCCCATGGGTCCCAAATCTCCAGGTTCAAGGGCATCTTCCTACATCGAAAACATGCATGGGAAACCCAGATGATGGTACACCGTGTGATCGGGAAAGGTTTCTAAAACGCACCTCATTTCTCCTCTCCTTGTGCTCGGGTTCGCCATTCCAGCCGCTTGACTAAACATCTCCCTACTTGGAGAATCAGCACCTTCAACCTCCTGTTTCGAACAGGTTGCAATTTGTCCTGAGCATGAACGGGAAGAGGGGGAACCAACGAGAGACTAGCCTTAGGTGTTGGGACAGGCACAGGTCACTCCATTTTCCCATCAGGAAGAAGAATGAACCACAGGCTCAGCCTGCCCCCCGGAACCAGAATAGGGCCTGAAGCAATCCTGCGCTTTTGCAGCCGGCTCCCAAAAAAGCAAGTTGACAAATGGAGCTCAGGGGCACTGCAATTCACAAACCTGCAGAGTTATAAATGATAACTCCCGTCCACAAATATATTGACGGAAGGCAACGAAGAGGACGTGAAACCAAGGCAGAATTGCAGGAAACAGATTTCAGGAGGTAGTTTCGACTCGCCTTTAAAGCACGTGAAAAACCGCAAAACGTTGACAATGATGCCCTTGGCCACAAAGGGCGTATGCGTTTTTTCCTGAATATATTCAAGAAAAAACGAATACGCCCTTTTTGGCCAACCAAGCAAGCCGGAAGGGCAAATCAGCGCTACAAAGAAGTCTCGCTTGCCCTCGGTCAAAAGGGCCATGCTGAAAAATGTGTAAAAACCAGAAAAGCAGGACAGGCCATGGAGACATGGGAGCCTTGCTACGCTGATGGGCGGGATGTAAATTGCCAACAGCCACTCTGGAGAAGTGTACGGTGTGTCCTGAAACATGTAATAAACACAGCTTAGAGAGCATAGGGCACTTCCACTCATGGGCGTATAAATTGGGAAAACTAAACATCAACAAGACACAGGCACCACAAAGTTTAGAGCTGCCCTGTTTCCAAGAACCTCCACGTCGGTACACCTTAAATATCCCAAGAAAGAGAAAAATGGATAAAGAAGTTGTGGTACTTAGGCACAATGGAATATCACTCAGCCATGAAATCAATGTCATAAGGCTAGTTAGCAGCATGAGGAGTGGATTTAGGGATGATGATTCTAAGTGAAATAAGTCACACAGAAAAAGACACTTATCCTAAGATATCGCTTATAGAGGGAATGTCCAAATCGCTACACTTGAACTGAATTACAAAACAGAACAGAGTCACACCTTAAAAAGCACACTATGTCTGCTTAACGGGAAAGGTGAGGTGGGGTGATGCATAAAACAAGGGTTTGAAATTAGCTCAGAGACCGTTTCATAAGCCAAATATGTAATAGACAAGGCCACTCCCTGCTCAGTGAACTGGACTCAACACCCCCTAGTCACCGCACAACAATATATCTGACTAGTAAGAATCTGAAAACCTATGTATTGATATCTCTCTGTAAGTGAATCAAGAGGGTGTAAAGCGGCATAAACACAGCAGGGAAAAGCAGCCAAGACCCATTCTAAACATAAATTACTTAAAAGAACCCACAAAACAAAGACAGTGAAAGAGAGAGAAATTCTTACAAAATCCGTTCAGGGGCTCTGATGCCACCTGGATTGACCATATCTAGACCCACAGCTGGATGAGACATAAGGCTGGACACTCTTGGGGCTGAGAGGATTGGTGAGGTTGGGTGAGCAAACGCAGACCCTTTAAAGTAATACCGCGGGGAACCCACCCCATGGGTCCCAAATCTCCAGGTTCAAGGGCATCTTCCTACATCGAAAACATGCATGGGAAACCCAGATGATGGTACACCGTGTGATCGGGAAAGGTTTCTAAAACGCACCTCATTTCTCCTCTCCTTGTGCTCGGGTTCGCCATTCCAGCCGCTTGACTAAACATCTCCCTACTTGGAGAATCAGCACCTTCAACCTCCTGTTTCGTACAGGTTGCAATTTGTCCTGAGCATGAACGGGAAGAGGGGGAACCAACGAGAGACTAGCCTTAGGTGTTGGGACAGGCACAGGTCACTCCATTTTCCCATCAGGAAGAAGAATGAACCACAGGCTCAGCCTGCCCCCCGGAACCAGAATAGGGCCTGAAGCAATCCTGCGCTTTTGCGGCCGGCTCCCAAAAAAGCGAGTTGACAAATGGAGCTCAGGGGCACTGCAATTCACAAACCTGCAGAGTTATAAATGATAACTCCCGTCCACAAATATATTGACGGAAGGCAACGAAGAGGACGTGAAACCAAGGCAGAATTGCAGGAAACAGATTTCAGGAGGTAGTTTCGACTCGCCTTTAAAGCACGTGAAAAACCGCAAAACGTTGACAATGATGCCCTTGGCCAAAAAGGGCGTATGCGTTTTTTCCTGAATATATTCAAGAAAAAACGCATACGCCCTTTTTGGCCAACCAAGCAAGCCGGAAGGGCAAATCAGCGCTACAAAAAAGTCTCGCTTGCCATCGGTCCAAAGGGCCATGCTGAAAAAAGTGTAAAAACCAGAAAAGCAGGACAGGCCATGGAGACATGGGAGCCTTGCTACGCTGATGGGCGGGACGTAAATTGCCAACAGCCACTCTGGAGAAGTGTACGGTGTGTCCTGAAACATGTAATAAACACAGCTTAGAGAGCATAGGGCACTTCCACTCATGGCCGTATAAATTGGGAAAACTAAACATCAACAAGACACAGGCACCACAAAGTTTAGGGCTGCCCTGTTTCCAAGAACCTCCACGTCGGTACACCTTAAATATCCCAAGAAAGAGAAAAATGGATAAAGAAGTTGTGGTACTTAGGCACAATGGAATATCACTCAGCCATGAAATCAATGTCATAAGGCTAGTTAGCAGCATGAGGAGTGGATTTAGGGATGATGATTCTAAGTGAAATAAGTCACACAGAAAAAGACACTTATCCTAAGATATCGCTTATAGAGGGAATGTCAAAATCGCTACACTTGAACTGAATTACAAAACAGAACAGAGTCACACCTTAAAAAGCACACTATGTCTGCTTAACGGGAAAGGTGAGGTGGGGTGATGCATAAAACAAGGGTTTGAAATTAGCTCAGAGACCGTTTCATAAGCCAAATATGTAATAGACAAGGCCACTCCCTGCTCAGTGAACTGGACTCAACACCCCCTAGTCACCGCACAAGAATATATCTGACTAGTAAGAATCTGAAAACCTATGTATTGATATCTCTCTGTAAGTGAATCAAGAAGGTGTAAAGCGGCATAAACACAGCAGGGAAAAGCAGCCAAGACCCATTCTAAACATAAATTACTTAAAAGAACCCACAAAACAAAGACAGTGAAAGAGAGAGAAATTCTTACAAAATCCGTTCAGGGGCTCTGATGCCACCTGGATTGACCATATCTAGACCCACAGCTGGATGAGACATAAGGCTGGACACTCTTGGGGCTGAGAGGATTGGTGAGGTTGGGTGAGCAAACGCAGACCCTTTAAAGTAATACCACGGGGAACCCACCCCAAGGGTCCCAAATCTCCAGGTTCAAGGGCATCTTCCTACATCGAAAACATGCATGGGAAACCCAGATGATGGTACACCGTGTGATCGGGAAAGGTTTCTAAAACGCACCTCATTTCTCCTCTCCTTGTGCTCGGGTTCGCCATTCCAGCCGCTTAACTAAACATCTCCCTACTTGGAGAATCAGCACCTTCAACCTCCTGTTTCGTACAGGTTGCAATTTGTCCTGAGCATGAACGGGAAGAGGGGGAACCAACGAGAGACTAGCCTTAGGTGTTGGGACAGGCACAGGTCACTCCATTTTCCCATCAGGAAGAAGAATGAACCACAGGCTCAGCCTGCCCCCCGGAACCAGAATAGGGCCTGAAGCAATCCTGCGCTTTTGCGGCCGGCTCCCAAAAAAGCGAGTTGACAAATGGAGCTCAGGGGCACTGCAATTCACAAACCTGCAGAGTTATAAATGATAACTCCCATCCACAAATATATTGACGGAAGGCAACGAAGAGGACGTGAAAGCAAGGCAGAATTGCAGGAAACAGATTTCAGGAGGTAGATTCGACTCGCCTGTAAAGCACGTGAAAAGCCGCAAAACGTTGACAATGATGCCCTTGGCCAAAAAGGGCGTATGCGTTTTTTCCTGAATATATTCAAGAAAAAACGCATACGCCCTTTTTGGCCAACCAAGCAAGCCGGAAGGGCAAATCAGCGCTACAAAAAAGTCTCGCTTGCCATCGGTCCAAAGGGCCATGCTGAAAAAAGTGTAAAAACCAGAAAAGCAGGACAGGCCATGGAGACATGGGAGCCTTGCTACGCTGATGGGCGGGACGTAAATTGCCAACAGCCACTCTGGAGAAGTGTACGGTGTGTCCTGAAACATGTAATAAACACAGCTTAGAGAGCATAGGGCACTTCCACTCATGGCCGTATAAATTGGGAAAACTAAACATCAACAAGACACAGGCACCACAAAGTTTAGGGCTGCCCTGTTTCCAAGAACCTCCACGTCGGTACACCTTAAATATCCCAAGAAAGAGAAAAATGGATAAAGAAGTTGTGGTACTTAGGCACAATGGAATATCACTCAGCCATGAAATCAATGTCATAAGGCTAGTTAGCAGCATGAGGAGTGGATTTAGGGATGATGATTCTAAGTGAAATAAGTCACACAGAAAAAGACACTTATCCTAAGATATCGCTTATAGAGGGAATGTCAAAATCGCTACACTTGAACTGAATTACAAAACAGAACAGAGTCACACCTTAAAAAGCACACTATGTCTGCTTAACGGGAAAGGTGAGGTGGGGTGATGCATAAAACAAGGGTTTGAAATTAGCTCAGAGACCGTTTCATAAGCCAAATATGTAATAGACAAGGCCACTCCCTGCTCAGTGAACTGGACTCAACACCCCCTAGTCACCGCACAAGAATATATCTGACTAGTAAGAATCTGAAAACCTATGTATTGATATCTCTCTGTAAGTGAATCAAGAAGGTGTAAAGCGGCATAAACACAGCAGGGAAAAGCAGCCAAGACCCATTCTAAACATAAATTACTTAAAAGAACCCACAAAACAAAGACAGTGAAAGAGAGAGAAATTCTTACAAAATCCGTTCAGGGGCTCTGATGCCACCTGGATTGACCATATCTAGACCCACAGCTGGATGAGACATAAGGCTGGACACTCTTGGGGCTGAGAGGATTGGTGAGGTTGGGTGAGCAAACGCAGACCCTTTAAAGTAATACCACGGGGAACCCACCCCATGGGTCCCAAATCTCCAGGTTCAAGGGCATCTTCCTACATCGAAAACATGCATGGGAAACCCAGATGATGGTACACCGTGTGATCGGGAAAGGTTTCTAAAACGCACCTCATTTCTCCTCTCCTTGTGCTCGGGTTCGCCATTCCAGCCGCTTGACTAAACATCTCCCTACTTGGAGAATCAGCACCTTCAACCTCCTGTTTCGTACAGGTTGCAATTTGTCCTGAGCATGAACGGGAAGAGGGGGAACCAACGAGAGACTAGCCTTAGGTGTTGGGACAGGCACAGGTCACTCCATTTTCCCATCAGGAAGAAGAATGAACCACAGGCTCAGCCTGCCCCCCGGAACCAGAATAGGGCCTGAAGCAATCCTGCGCTTTTGCGGCCGGCTCCCAAAAAAGCGAGTTGACAAATGGAGCTCAGGGGCACTGCAATTCACAAACCTGCAGAGTTATAAATGATAACTCCCATCCACAAATATATTGACGGAAGGCAACGAAGAGGACGTGAAAGCAAGGCAGAATTGCAGGAAACAGATTTCAGGAGGTAGATTCGACTCGCCTGTAAAGCACGTGAAAAGCCGCAAAACGTTGACAATGATGCCCTTGGCCAAAAAGGGCGTATGCGTTTTTTCCTGAATATATTCAGGAAAAAACGCATACGCCCTTTTTGGCCAACCAAGCAAGCCGGAAGGGCAAATCAGCGCTACAAAGAAGTCTCGCTTGCCCTCGGTCAAAAGGGCCATGCTGAAAAATGTGTAAAAACCAGAAAAGCAGGACAGGCCATGGAGACATGGGAGCCTTGCTACGCTGATGGGCGGGATGTAAATTGCCAACAGCCACTCTGGAGAAGTGTACGGTGTGTCATGAAACATATAATAAACACAACTTAGAGAGCATAGGGCACTTCCACTCATGGGCGTATAAATTGGGAAAACTAAACATCAACAAGACACAGGCACCACAAAGTTTAGGGCTGCCCTGTTTCCAAGAACCTCCACGTCGGTACACCTTAAATATCCCAAGAAAGAGAAAAATGGATAAAGAAGTTGTGGTACTTAGGCACAATGGAATATCACTCAGCCATGAAATCAATGTCATAAGGCTAGTTAGCAGCATGAGGAGTGGATTTAGGGACGATGATTCTAAGTGAAATAAGTCACACAGAAAAAGACACTTATCCTAAGATATCGCTTATAGAGGGAATGTCCAAATCGCTACACTTGAACTGAATTACAAAACAGAACAGAGTCACACCTTAAAAAGCACACTATGTCTGCTTAACGGGAAAGGTGAGGTGGGGTGATGCATAAAACAAGGGTTTGAAATTAGCTCAGAGACCGTTTCATAAGCCAAATATGTAATAGACAAGGACACTCCCTGCTCAGTGAACTGGACTCAACACCCCCTAGTCACCGCACAAGTATATATCTGACTAGTAAGAATCTGAAAACCTATGTATTGATATCTCTCTGTAAGTGAATCAAGAGGGTGTAAAGCGGCATAAACACAGCAGGGAAAAGCAGCCAAGACCCATTCTAAACATAAATTACTTAAAAGAACCCACAAAACAAAGACAGTGAAAGAGAGAGAAATTCTTACAAAATCCGTTCAGGGGCTCTGATGCCACCTGGATTGACCATATCTAGACCCACAGCTGGATGAGACATAAGGCTGGACACTCTTGGGGCTGAGAGGATTGGTGAGGTTGGGTGAGCAAACGCAGACCCTTTAAAGTAATACCGCGGGGAACCCACCCCATGGGTCCCAAATCTCCAGGTTCAAGGGCATCTTCCTACATCGAAAACATGCATGGGAAACCCAGATGATGGTACACCGTGTGATCGGGAAAGGTTTCTAAAACGCACCTCATTTCTCCTCTCCTTGTGCTCGGGTTCGCCATTCCAGCCGCTTGACTAAACATCTCCCTACTTGGAGAATCAGCACCTTCAACCTCCTGTTTCGTACAGGTTGCAATTTGTCCTGAGCATGAACGGGAAGAGGGGGAACCAACGAGAGACTAGCCTTAGGTGTTGGGACAGGCACAGGTCACTCCATTTTCCCATCAGGAAGAAGAATGAACCACAGGCTCAGCCTGCCCCCCGGAACCAGAATAGGGCCTGAAGCAATCCTGCGCTTTTGCGGCCGGCTCCCAAAAAAGCGAGTTGACAAATGGAGCTCAGGGGCACTGCAATTCACAAACCTGCAGAGTTATAAATGATAACTCCCATCCACAAATATATTGACGGAAGGCAACGAAGAGGACTTGAAAGCAAGGCAGAATTGCAGGAAACAGATTTCAGGAGGTAGATTCGACTCGCCTGTAAAGCACGTGAAAAGCCGCAAAACGTTGACAATGATGCCCTTGGCCAAAAAGGGCGTATGCGTTTTTTCCTGAATATATTCAAGAAAAAACGCATACGCCCTTTTTGGCGAACCAAGCAAGCCGGAAGGGCAAATCAGCGCTACAAAGAAGTCTCGCTTGCCCTCGGTCAAAAGGGCCATGCTGAAAAATGTGTAAATACCAGAAAAGCAGGACAGGCCATGGAGACATGGGAGCCTTGCTACGCTGATGGGCGGGATGTAAATTGCCAACAGCCACTCTGGAGAAGTGTACGGTGTGTCATGAAACATATAATAAACACAACTTAGAGAGCATAGGGCACTTCCACTCATGGGCGTATAAATTGGGAAAACTAAACATCAACAAGACACAGGCACCACAAAGTTTAGGGCTGCCCTGTTTCCAAGAACCTCCACGTCGGTACACCTTAAATATCCCAAGAAAGAGAAAAATGGATAAAGAAGTTGTGGTACTTAGGCACAATGGAATATCACTCAGCCATGAAATCAATGTCATAAGGCTAGTTAGCAGCATGAGGAGTGGATTTAGGGACGATGATTCTAAGTGAAATAAGTCACACAGAAAAAGACACTTATCCTAAGATATCGCTTATAGAGGGAATGTCCAAATCGCTACACTTGAACTGAATTACAAAACAGAACAGAGTCACACCTTAAAAAGCACACTATGTCTGCTTAACGGGAAAGGTGAGGTGGGGTGATGCATAAAACAAGGGTTTGAAATTAGCTCAGAGACCGTTTCATAAGCCAAATATGTAATAGACAAGGCCACTCCCTGCTCAGTGAACTGGACTCAACACCCCCTAGTCACCGCACAAGAATATATCTGACTAGTAAGAATCTGAAAACCTATGTATTGATATCTCTCTGTAAGTGAATCAAGAGGGTGTAAAACGGCATAAACACAGCAGGGAAAAGCAGCCAAGACCCATTCTAAACATAAATTACTTAAAAGAACCCACAAAACAAAGACAGTGAAAGAGAGAGAAATTCTTACAAAATCCGTTCAGGGGCTCTGATGCCACCTGGATTGACCATATGTAGACCCACAGCTGGATGAGACATAAGGCTGGACACTCTTGGGGCTGAGAGGATTGGTGAGGTTGGGTGAGCAAACGCAGACCCTTTAAAGTAATACCGCGGGGTACCCACCCCATGGGTCCCAAATCTCCAGGTTCAAGGGCATCTTCCTACATCGAAAACATGCATGGGAAACCCAGATGATGGTACACCGTGTGATCGGGAAAGGTTTCTAAAACGCACCTCATTTCTCCTCTCCTTGTGCTCGGGTTCGCCATTCCAGCCGCTTGACTAACCATCTCCCTACTTGGAGAATCAGCACCTTCAACCTCCTGTTTCGTACAGGTTGCAATTTGTCCTGAGCATGAACGGGAAGAGGGGGAACCAACGAGAGACTAGCCTTAGGTGTTGGGACAGGCACAGGTCACTCCATTTTCCCATCAGGAAGAAGAATGAACCACAGGCTCAGCCTGCCCCCCGGAACCAGAATAGGGCCTGAAGCAATCCTGCGCTTTTGCGGCCGGCTCCCAAAAAAGCGAGTTGACAAATGGAGCTCAGGGGCACTGCAATTCACAAACCTGCAGAGTTATAAATGATAACTCCCGTCCACAAATATATTGACGGAAGGCAACGAAGAGGACGTGAAAGCAAGGCAGAATTGCAGGAAACAGATTTCAGGAGGTAGTTTCAACTCGCCTTTAAAGCACGTGAAAAACCGCAAAACGTTGACAATGATGCCCTTGGCCAAAAAGGGCGTATGCTTTTTTTCCTGAATATATTCAGGAAAAAACGAATACGCCCTTTTTGGCCAACCAAGCAAGCCGGAAGGGCAAATCAGCGCTACAAAAAAGTCTCGCTTGCCCTCGGTCAAAAGGGCCATGCTGAAAAATGTGTAAAAACCAGAAAAGCAGGACAGGCCATGGAGACATGGGAGCCTTGCTACGCTGATGGGCGGGATGTAAATTGCCAACAGCCACTCTGGAGAAGTGTACGGTGTGTCCTGAAACATGTAATAAACACAACTTAGAGAGCATAGGGCACTTCCACTCATGGGCGTATAAATTGGGAAAACTAAACATCAACAAGACACAGGCACCCCAGAGTTTAGGGCTGCTCTGTGTCCATGAACCTCCACGTCGGTACACATTAAATATCCCAAGAAAGAGAAAAATGGATAAAGAAGTTGTGGTACTTAGGCACAATGGAATATCACTCAGCCATGAAATCAATGTCATAAGGCTAGTTAGCAGCATGAGGAGTGGATTTAGGGACGATGATTCTAAGTGAAATAAGTCACACAGAAAAAGACACTTATCCTAAGATATCGCTTATAGAGGGAATGTCCAAATCGCTACACTTGAACTGAATTACAAAACAGAACAGAGTCACACCTTAAAAAGCACACTATGTCTGCTTAACGGGAAAGGTGAGGTGGGGTGATGCATAAAACAAGGGTTTGAAATTAGCTCAGAGACCGTTTCATAAGCCAAATATGTAATAGACAAGGCCACTCCCTGCTCAGTGAACTGGACTCAACACCCCCTAGTCACCGCACAAGAATATATCTGACTAGTAAGAATCTGAAAACCTATGTATTGATATCTCTCTGTAAGTGAATCAAGAGGGTGTAAAGCGGCATAAACACAGCAGGGAAAAGCAGCCAAGACCCATTCTAAACATAAATTACTTAAAAGAACCCACAAAACAAAGACAGTGAAAGAGAGAGAAATTCTTACAAAATCCGTTCAGGGGCTCTGATGCCACCTGGATTGACCATATCTAGACCCACAGCTGGATGAGACATAAGGCTGGACACTCTTGGGGCTGAGAGGATTGGTGAGGTTGGGTGAGCAAACGCAGACCCTTTAAAGTAATACCGCGGGGAACCCACCCCATGGGTCCCAAATCTCCAGGTTCAAGGGCATCTTCCTACATCGAAAACATGCATGGGAAACCCAGATGATGGTACACCGTGTGATCGGGAAAGGTTTCTAAAACGCACCTCATTTCTCCTCTCCTTGTGCTCGGGTTCGCCATTCCAGCCGCTTGACTAAACATCTCCCTACTTGGAGAATCAGCACCTTCAACCTCCTGTTTCGTACAGGTTGCAATTTGTCCTGAGCATGAACGGGAAGAGGGGGAACCAACGAGAGACTAGCCTTAGGTGTTGGGACAGGCACAGGTCACTCCATTTTCCCATCAGGAAGAAGAATGAACCACAGGCTCAGCCTGCCCCCCGGAACCAGAATAGGGCCTGAAGCAATCCTGCGCTTTTGCGGCCGGCTCCCAAAAAAGCGAGTTGACAAATGGAGCTCAGGGGCACTGCAATTCACAAACCTGCAGAGTTATAAATGATAACTCCCGTCCACAAATATATTGACGGAAGGCAACGAAGAGGACGTGAAAGCAAGGCAGAATTGCAGGAATCAGATTTCAGGAGGTAGTTTCGACTCGCCTTTAAAGCACGTGAAAAACAGCAAAACGTTGACAATGATGCCCTTGGCCAAAAAGGGCGTATGCGTTTTTTCCTGAATATATTCAGGATAAAACGAATACGCCCTTTCTGGCCAACCAAGCAAGCCGGAAGGGCAAATCAGAGCTACAAAAAAGTCTCGCTTGCCATCGGTCCAAAGGGCCATGCTGAAAAAAGTGTAAAAACCAGAAAAGCAGGACAGGCCATGGAGACATGGGAGCCTTGCTACGCTGATGGGCGGGATGTAAATTGTCAACAGCCACTCTGGAGAAGTGTACGGTGTGTCCTGAAACGTAATAAACACAGCTTAGAGAGCATAGGGCACTTCCACTCATGGGCGTATAAATTGGGAAAACTAAACATCAACAAGACACAGGCACCACAAAGTTTAGGGCTGCCCTGTTTCCAAGAACCTCCACGTCGGTACACCTTAAATATCCCAAGAAAGAGAAAAATGGATAAAGAAGTTGTGGTACTTAGGCACAATGGAATATCACTCAGCCATGAAATCAATGTCATAAGGCTAGTTAGCAGCATGAGGAGTGGATTTAGGGACGATGATTCTAAGTGAAATAAGTCACACAGAAAAAGACACTTATCCTAAGATATCGCTTATAGAGGGAATGTCCAAATCGCTACACTTGAACTGAATTACAAAACAGAACAGTCACACCTTAAAAAGCACACTATGTCTGCTTAACGGGAAAGGTGAGGTGGGGTGATGCATAAAACAAGGGTTTGAAATTAGCTCAGAGACCGTTTCATAAGCCAAATATGTAATAGACAAGGCCACTCCCTGCTCAGTGAACTGGACTCAACACCCCCTAGTCACCGCACAAGAATATATCTGACTAGTAAGAATCTGAAAACCTATGTATTGATATCTCTCTGTAAGTGAATCAAGAGGGTGTAAAACGGCATAAACACAGCAGGGAAAAGCAGCCAAGACCCATTCTAAACATAAATTACTTAAAAGAACCCACAAAACAAAGACAGTGAAAGAGAGAGAAATTCTTACAAAATCCGTTCAGGGGCTCTGATGCCACCTGGATTGACCATATCTAGACCCACAGCTGGATGAGACATAAGGCTGGACACTCTTGGGGCTGAGAGGATTGGTGAGGTTGGGTGAGCAAACGCAGACCCTTTAAAGTAATACCGCGGGGTACCCACCCCATGGGTCCCAAATCTCCAGGTTCAAGGGCATCTTCCTACATCGAAAACATGCATGGGAAACCCAGATGATGGTACACCGTGTGATCGGGAAAGGTTTCTAAAACGCACCTCATTTCTCCTCTCCTTGTGCTCGGGTTCGCCATTCCAGCCGCTTGACTAACCATCTCCCTACTTGGAGAATCAGCACCTTCAACCTCCTGTTTCGTACAGGTTGCAATTTGTCCTGAGCATGAACGGGAAGAGGGGGAACCAACGAGAGACTAGCCTTAGTTGTTGGGACAGGCACAGGTCACTCCATTTTCCCATCAGGAAGAAGAATGAACCACAGGCTCAGCCTGCCCCCCGGAACCAGAATAGGGCCTGAAGCAATCCTGCGCTTTTGCGGCCGGCTCCCAAAAAAGCGAGTTGACAAATGGAGCTCAGGGGCACTGCAATTCACAAACCTGCAGAGTTATAAATGATAACTCCCGTCCACAAATATATTGACGGAAGGCAACGAAGAGGACGTGAAAGCAAGGCAGAATTGCAGGAAACAGATTTCAGGAGGTAGTTTCAACTCGCCTTTAAAGCACGTGAAAAACCGCAAAACGTTGACAATGATGCCCTTGGCCAAAAAGGGCGTATGCTTTTTTTCCTGAATATATTCAGGAAAAAACGAATACGCCCTTTTTGGCCAACCAAGCAAGCCGGAAGGGCAAATCAGCGCTACAAAAAAGTCTCGCTTGCCCTCGGTCAAAAGGGCCATGCTGAAAAATGTGTAAAAACCAGAAAAGCAGGACAGGCCATGGAGACATGGGAGCCTTGCTACGCTGATGGGCGGGATGTAAATTGCCAACAGCCACTCTGGAGAAGTGTACGGTGTGTCCTGAAACATGTAATAAACACAACTTAGAGAGCATAGGGCACTTCCACTCATGGGCGTATAAATTGGGAAAACTAAACATCAACAAGACACAGGCACCCCAGAGTTTAGGGCTGCTCTGTGTCCATGAACCTCCACGTCGGTACACATTAAATATCCCAAGAAAGAGAAAAATGGATAAAGAAGTTGTGGTACTTAGGCACAATGGAATATCAGTCAGCCATGAAATCAATGTCATAAGGCTAGTTAGCAGCATGAGGAGTGGATTTAGGGACGATGATTCTAAGTGAAATAAGTCACACAGAAAAAGACACTTATCCTAAGATATCGCTTATAGAGGGAATGTCCAAATCGCTACACTTGAACTGAATTACAAAACAGAACAGAGTCACACCTTAAAAAGCACACTATGTCTGCTTAACGGGAAAGGTGAGGTGGGGTGATGCATAAAACAAGGGTTTGAAATTAGCTCAGAGACCGTTTCATAAGCCAAATATGTAATAGACAAGGCCACTCCCTGCTCAGTGAACTGGACTCAACACCCCCTAGTCACCGCACAAGAATATATCTGACTAGTAAGAATCTGAAAACCTATGTATTGATATCTCTCTGTAAGTGAATCAAGAGGGTGTAAAGCGGCATAAACACAGCAGGGAAAAGCAGCCAAGACCCATTCTAAACATAAATTACTTAAAAGAACCCACAAAACAAAGACAGTGAAAGAGAGAGAAATTCTTACAAAATCCGTTCAGGGGCTCTGATGCCACCTGGATTGACCATATCTAGACCCACAGCTGGATGAGACATAAGGCTGGACACTCTTGGGGCTGAGAGGATTGGTGAGGTTGGGTGAGCAAACGCAGACCCTTTAAAGTAATACCGCGGGGAACCCACCCCATGGGTCCCAAATCTCCAGGTTCAAGGGCATCTTCCTACATCGAAAACATGCATGGGAAACCCAGATGATGGTACACCGTGTGATCGGGAAAGGTTTCTAAAACGCACCTCATTTCTCCTCTCCTTGTGCTCGGGTTCGCCATTCCAGCCGCTTGACTAAACATCTCCCTACTTGGAGAATCAGCACCTTCAACCTCCTGTTTCGTACAGGTTGCAATTTGTCCTGAGCATGAACGGGAAGAGGGGGAACCAACGAGAGACTAGCCTTAGGTGTTGGGACAGGCACAGGTCACTCCATTTTCCCATCAGGAAGAAGAATGAACCACAGGCTCAGCCTGCCCCCCGGAACCAGAATAGGGCCTGAAGCAATCCTGCGCTTTTGCGGCCGGCTCCCAAAAAAGCGAGTTGACAAATGGAGCTCAGGGGCACTGCAATTCACAAACCTGCAGAGTTATAAATGATAACTCCCGTCCACAAATATATTGACGGAAGGCAACGAAGAGGACGTGAAAGCAAGGCAGAATTGCAGGAAACAGATTTCAGGAGGTAGTTTCGACTCGCCTTTAAAGCACGTGAAAAACCGCAAAACGTTGACAATGATGCCCTTGGCCAAAAAGGGCGTATGCTTTTTTTCCTGAATATATTCAGGAAAAAACGAATACGCCCTTTTTGGCCAACCAAGCAAGCCGGAAGGGCAAATCAGCGCTACAAAAAAGTCTCGCTTGCCCTCGGTCAAAAGGGCCATGCTGAAAAATGTGTAAAAACCAGAAAAGCAGGACAGGCCATGGAGACATGGGAGCCTTGCTACGCTGATGGGCGGGATGTAAATTGCCAACAGCCACTCTGGAGAAGTGTACGGTGTGTCCTGAAACATGTAATAAACACAACTTAGAGAGCATAGGGCACTTCCACTCATGGGCGTATAAATTGGGAAAACTAAACATCAACAAGACACAGGCACCCCAGAGTTTAGGGCTGCTCTGTGTCCATGAACCTCCACGTCGGTACACATTAAATATCCCAAGAAAGAGAAAAATGGATAAAGAAGTTGTGGTACTTAGGCACAATGGAATATCACTCAGCCATGAAATCAATGTCATAAGGCTAGTTAGCAGCATGAGGAGTGGATTTAGGGACGATGATTCTAAGTGAAATAAGTCACACAGAAAAAGACACTTATCCTAAGATATCGCTTATAGAGGGAATGTCCAAATCGCTACACTTGAACTGAATTACAAAACAGAACAGAGTCACACCTTAAAAAGCACACTATGTCTGCTTAACGGGAAAGGTGAGGTGGGGTGATGCATAAAACAAGGGTTTGAAATTAGCTCAGAGACCGTTTCATAAGCCAAATATGTAATAGACAAGGCCACTCCCTGCTCAGTGAACTGGACTCAACACCCCCTAGTCACCGCACAAGAATATATCTGACTAGTAAGAATCTGAAAACCTATGTATTGATATCTCTCTGTAAGTGAATCAAGAGGGTGTAAAGCGGCATAAACACAGCAGGGAAAAGCAGCCAAGACCCATTCTAAACATAAATTACTTAAAAGAACCCACAAAACAAAGACAGTGAAAGAGAGAGAAATTCTTACAAAATCCGTTCAGGGGCTCTGATGCCACCTGGATTGACCATATCTAGACCCACAGCTGGATGAGACATAAGGCTGGACACTCTTGGGGCTGAGAGGATTGGTGAGGTTGGGTGAGCAAACGCAGACCCTTTAAAGTAATACCGCGGGGAACCCACCCCATGGGTCCCAAATCTCCAGGTTCAAGGGCATCTTCCTACATCGAAAACATGCATGGGAAACCCAGATGATGGTACACCGTGTGATCGGGAAAGGTTTCTAAAACGCACCTCATTTCTCCTCTCCTTGTGCTCGGGTTCGCCATTCCAGCCACTTGACTAAACATCTCCCTACTTGGAGAATCAGCACCTTCAACCTCCTGTTTCGTACAGGTTGCAATTTGTCCTGAGCATGAACGGGAAGAGGGGGAACCAACGAGAGACTAGCCTTAGGTGTTGGGACAGGCACAGGTCACTCCATTTTCCCATCAGGAAGAAGAATGAACCACAGGCTCAGCCTGCCCCCTGGAACCAGAATAGGGCCTGAAGCAATCCTGCGCTTTTGCGGCCGGCTCCCAAAAAAGCGAGTTGACAAATGGAGCTCAGGGGCACTGCAATTCACAAACCTGCAGAGTTATAAATGATAACTCCCGTCCACAAATATATTGACGGAAGGCAACGAAGAGGACGTGAAAGCAAGGCAGAATTGCAGGAAACAGATTTCAGGAGGTAGTTTCGACTCGCCTTTAAAGCACGTGAAAAACCGCAAAACGTTGACAATGATGCCCTTGGCCAAAAAGGGCGTATGCGTTTTTTCCTGAATATATTCAAGAAAAAACGAATACGCCCTTTTTGGCCAACCAAGCAAGCCGGAAGGGCAAATCAGAGCTACAAAGAAGTCTCGCTAGCCCTCGGTCAAAAGGGCCATGCTGAAAAATGTGTAAAAACCAGAAAAGCAGGACAGGCCATGGAGACATTGGAGCCTTGCTACGCTGATGGGCGGGATGTAAATTGTCAACAGCCACTCTGGAGAAGTGTACGGTGTGTCCTGAAACATGTAATAAACACAGCTTAGAGAGCATAGGGCACTTCCACTCATGGGCGTATAAATTGGGAAAACTAAACATCAACAAGACACAGACACCCCAGAGTTTAGGACTGCTCTGTGTCCATGAACCTCCACGTCGGTACACATTAAATATCCCAGGAAAGAGAAAAATGGATAAAGAAGTTGTGGTACTTAGGCACAATGGAATATCACTCAGCCATGAAATCAATGTCATAAGGCTAGTTAGCAGCATGAGGAGTGGATTTAGGGACGATGATTATAAGTGAAATAAGTCACACAGAAAAAGACACTTATCCTAAGATATCGCTTATAGAGGGAATGTCCAAATCGCTACACTTGAACTGAATTACAAAACAGAACAGAGTCACACCTTAAAAAGCACACTATGTCTGCTTAACGGGAAAGGTGAGGTGGGGTGATGCATAAAACAAGGGTTTGAAATTAGCTCAGAGACCGTTTCATAAGCCAAATATGTAATAGACAAGGCCTACTCCCTGCTCAGTGAACTGCACTCAACACCCCCTAGTGACCGCACAAGAATATATCTGACTAGTAAGAATCTGAAAACCTATGTATTGATATCTCTCTGTAAGTGAATCAAGAGGGTGTAAAGCGGCATAATCACAGCAGGGAAAAGCAGCCAAGACCCATTCTAAACATAAATTACTTAAAAGAACCCACAAAACAAACACAGTGAAAGAGACAGAAATTCTTACAAAATCCGTTCAGGGGCTCTGATGCCACCTGGATTGACCATATCTAGACCCACAGCTGGATGAGACATAAGGCTGGACATTCTTGGGGCTGAGAGGATTGGTGAGGTTGTGTGAGCAAACGCAGACCCTTTAAAGTAATACCGCGGGGAACCCACCCCATGGGTCCCAAATCTCCAGGTTCAAGGGCATCTTCCTACATCGAAAACATGCATGGGAAACCCAGATGATGGTACACCGTGTGATCGGGAAAGGTTTCTAAAACGCACCTCATTTCTCCTCTCCTTGTGCTCGGGTTCGCCATTCCAGCCGCTTGACTAAACATCTCCCTACTTGGAGAATCAGCACCTTCAACCTCCTGTTTCGTACAGGTTGCAATTTGTCCTGAGCATGAACGGGAAGAGGGGGAACCAACGAGAGACTAGCCTTAGGTGTTGGGACAGGCACAGGTCACTCCATTTTCCCATCAGGAAGAAGAATGAACCACAGGCTCAGCCTGCCCCCCGGAACCAGAATAGGGCCTGAAGCAATCCTGCGCTTTTGCGGCCGGCTCCCAAAAAAGCGAGTTGACAAATGGAGCTCAGGGGCACTGCAATTCACAAACCTGCAGAGTTATAAATGATAACTCCCGTCCACAAATATATTGACGGAAGGCAACGAAGAGGACGTGAAAGCAAGGCAGAATTGCAGGAAACAGATTTCAGGAGGTAGTTTCGACTCGCCTTTAAAGCACGTGAAAAACCGCAAAACGTTGACAATGATGCCCTTGGCCAAAAAGGGCGTATTCGTTTTTTCCTGAATATATTCAGGAAAAAACGAATACGCCCTTTTTGGCCAACCAAGCAAGCCGGAAGGGCAAATCAGCGCTACAAAAAAGTCTCGCTTGCCATCGGTCCAAAGGGCCATGCTGAAAAAAGTGTAAAAGCCAGAAAAGCAGGACAGGCCATGGAGACATGGGAGCCTTGCTACGCTGATGGGCGGGATGTAAATTGCCAACAGCCACTCTGGAGAAGTGTACGGTGTGTCCTGAAACATGTAATAAACACAACTTAGAGAGCATAGGGCATTTCCACTCATGGGCGTATAAATTGGGAAAACTAAACATCAACAAGACACAGGCACCCCAGAGTTTAGGGCTGCTCTGTTTCCATGAACCTCCACTTCGGTACACATTAAATATCCCAGAAAAGAGAAAAATGGATAAAGAAGTTGTGGTACTTAGGCACAATGGAATATCACTCAGCCATGAAATCAATGTCATAAGGCTAGTTAGCAGCATGAGGAGTGGATTTAGGGACGATGATTCTAAGTGAAATAAGTCACACAGAAAAAGACACTTATCCTAAGATATCGCTTATAGAGGGAATGTCCAAATCGCTACACTTGAACTGAATTACAAAACAGAACAGAGTCACACCTGTAGAAGACACACTATGTCTGCTTAACGGGAAAGGTGAGGTGGGGTGATGCATAAAACAAGGGTTTGTAATTAGCTCAGACACCGTTCCATAAGCCAAATATGTAATAGACAAGACCTACTCCCTGCTCAGTGAACTGGACTCAACACCCCCTAGTCACCGCACAACAATATATCTGACTAGTAAGAATCTGAAAACCTATGTATTGATATCTCTCTGTAAGTGAATCAAGAGGGTGTAAAGCGGCATAAACACAGCAGGGAAAAGCAGCCAAGACCCATTCTAAACATAAATTACTTAAAAGAACCCACAAAACAAAGACAGTGAAAGAGAGAGAAATTCTTACAAAATCCGTTCAGGGGCTGTGATGCAACCTGGATTGACCATATCTAGACCCACAGCTGGATGAGACATAAGGCTGGACACTCTTGGGGCTGAGAGGATTGGTGAGGTTGGGTGAGCAAATGCAGACCCTTTAAAGTAATACCGCGGGGTACCCACCCCATGGGTCCCAAATCTCCAGGTTCAAGGGCATCTTCCTACATCGAAAACATGCATGGGAAACCCAGATGATGGTACACCGTGTGATCGGGAAAGGTTTCTAAAACGCACCTCATTTCTCCTCTCCTTGTGCTCAGGTTCGCCATTCCAGCTGCTTGACTACACATCTCCCTACTTGGAGAATCAGCACCTTCAACCTCCTGTTTCGTACAGGTTGCAATTTGTCCTGAGCATGAACGGGAAGAGGGGGAACCAACGAGAGACTAGCCTTAGGTGTTGGGACAGGCACAGGTCACTCCATTTTCCCATCAGGAAGAAGAATGAACCACAGGCTCAGCCTGCCCCCCGGAACCAGAATAGGGCCTGAAGCAATCCTGCCCTTTTGCGGCCGGCTCCCAAAAAAGCGAGTTGACAAATGGAGCTCAGGGGCACTGCAATTCACAAACCTGCAGAGTTATAAATGATAACTCCCGTCCACAAATATATTGATGGAAGGCAACGAAGAGGACGTGAAAGCAAGGCAGAATTGCAGGAAACAGATTTCAGGAGGTAGATTCGACTCGCCTTTAAAGCACGTGAAAAGCCGCAAAACGTTGACAATGATGCCCTTGGCCAAAAAGGGCGTATGAGTTTTTTCCTGAATATATTCAAGAAAAAACGAATACGCCCTTTTTGGCCAACAAAGCAAGCCGGAAGGGCAAATCAGAGCTACAAAGAAGTCTCGCTTGCCCTCGGTCAAAAGGGCCATGCTGAAAAATGTGTAAAAACCAGAAAAGCAGGACAGGCCATGGAGACATGGGAGCCTTGCTACGCTGATGGGCGGGATGTAAATTGTCAACAGCCACTCTGGAGAAGTGTACGGTGTGTCCTGAAACATGTAATAAACACAGCTTAGAGAGCATAGGGCACTTCCACTCATGGGCGTATAAATTGGGAAAACTAAACATCAACAAGACACAGGCACCACAAAGTTTAGGGCTGCCCTGTTTCCAAGAACCTCCACGTCGGTACACCTTAAATATCCCAAGAAAGAGAAAAATGGATAAAGAAGTTGTGGTACTTAGGCACAATGGAATATCACTCAGCCATGAAATCAATGTCATAAGGCTAGTTAGCAGCATGAGGAGTGGATTTAGGGACGATGATTCTAAGTGAAATAAGTCACACAGAAAAAGACACTTATCCTAAGATATCGCTTATAGAGGGAATGTCCAAATCGCTACACTTGAACTGAATTACAAAACAGAACAGAGTCACACCTTAAAAAGCACACTATGTCTGCTTAACGGGAAAGGTGAGGTGGGGTGATGCATAAAACAAGGGTTTGAAATTAGCTCAGAGACCGTTTCATAAGCCAAATATGTAATAGACAAGGCCACTCCCTGCTCAGTGAACTGGACTCAACACCCCCTAGTCACCGCACAAGAATATATCTGACTAGTAAGAATCTGAAAACCTATGTATTGATATCTCTCTGTAAGTGAATCAAGAGGGTGTAAAGCGGCATAAACACAGCAGGGAAAAGCAGCCAAGACCCATTCTAAACATAAATTACTTAAAAGAACCCACAAAACAAAGACAGTGAAAGAGAGAGAAATTCTTACAAAATCCTTTCAGGGGCTCTGATGCAACCTGGATTGACCATATCTAGACCCACAGCTGGATGAGACATAAGGCTGGACACTCTTGGGGCTGAGAGGATTGGTGAGGTTGGGTGAGCAAACGCAGACCCTTTAAAGTAATACCACGGGGAACCCACCCCATGGGTCCCAAATCTCCAGGTTCAAGGGCATTTTCCTACATCGAAAACATGCATGGGAATCCCAGATGATGGTACACCGTGTGATCGGGAAAGGTTTCTAAAACGCACCTCATTTCTCCTCTCCTTGTGCTCGGGTTCGCCATTCCAGCCGCTTGACTAAACATCTCCCTACTTGGAGAATCAGCACCTTCAACCTCCTGTTTCGTACAGGTTGCAATTTGTCCTGAGCATGAACGGGAAGAGGGGGAACCAACGAGAGACTAGCCTTAGGTGTTGGGACAGGCACAGGTCACTCCATTTTCCCATCAGGAAGAAGAATGAACCACAGGCTCAGCCTGCCCCCCGGAACCAGAATAGGGCCTGAAGCAATCCTGCGCTTTTGCGGCCGGCTCCCAAAAAAGCGAGTTGACAAATGGAGCTCAGGGGCACTGCAATTCACAAACCTGCAGAGTTATAAATGATAACTCCCGTCCACAAATATATTGACGGAAGGCAACGAAGAGGACGTGAAAGCAAGGCAGAATTGCAGGAAACAGATTTAAGGAGGTAGTTTCGACTCGCCTTTAAAGCACGTGAAAAACCGCAAAACGTTGACAATGATGCCCTTGGCCAAAAAGGGCGTATGCGTTTTTTCCTGAATATATTAAGGAAAAAACGAATACGCCCTTTTTGGCCAACCAAGCAAGCCGGAAGGGCAAATCAGCGCTACAAAAAAGTCTCGCTTGCCATCGGTCCAAAGGGCCATGCTGAAAAAAGTGTAAAAACCAGAAAAGCAGGACAGGCCATGGAGACATGGGAGCCTTGCTACGCTGATGGGCGGGATGTAAATTGCCAACAGCCACTCTGGAGAAGTGTACGGTGTGTCCTGAAACATGTAATAAACACAACTTAGAGAGCATAGGGCACTTCCACTCATGGGCGTATAAATTGGGAAAACTAAACATCAACAAGACACAGACACCCCAGAGTTTAGGGCTGCTCTGTGTCCATGAACCTCCACTTCGGTACACATTAAATATCCCAGGAAAGAGAAAAATGGATAAAGAAGTTGTGGTACTTAGGCACAATGGAATATCACTCAGCCATGAAATCAATGTCATAAGGCTAGTTAGCAGCATGAGGAGTGGATTTAGGGACGATGATTATAAGTGAAATAAGTCACACAGAAAAAGACACTTATCCTAAGATATCGCTTATAGAGGGAATGTCCAAATCGCTACACTTGAACTGAATTACAAAACAGAACAGAGTCACACCTTAAAAAGCACACTATGTCTGCTTAACGGGAAAGGTGAGGTGGGGTGATGCATAAAACAAGGGTTTGAAATTAGCTCAGAGACCGTTTCATAAGCCAAATATGTAATAGACAAGGCCTACTCCCTGCTCAGTGAACTGCACTCAACACCCCCTAGTGACCGCACAAGAATATATCTGACTAGTAAGAATCTGAAAACCTATGTATTGATATCTCTCTGTAAGTGAATCAAGAGGGTGTAAAGCGGCATAATCACAGCAGGGAAAAGCAGCCAAGACCCATTCTAAACATAAATTACTTAAAAGAACCCACAAAACAAAGACAGTGAAAGAGAGAGAAATTCTTACAAAATCCGTTCAGGGGCTCTGATGCCACCTGGATTGACCATATCTAGACCCACAGCTGGATGAGACATAAGGCTGGACATTCTTGGGGCTCAGAGGATTGGTGAGGTTGGGTGAGCAAACGCAGACCCTTTAAAGTAATACCGCGGGGAACCCACCCCATGGGTCCCAAATCTCCAGGTTCAAGGGCATCTTCCTACATCGAAAACATGCATGGGAAACCCAGATGATGGTACACCGTGTGATCGGGAAAGGTTTCTAAAACGCACCTCATTTCTCCTCTCCTTGTGCTCGGGTTCGCCATTCCAGCCGCTTGACTAAACATCTCCCTACTTGGAGAATCAGCACCTTCAACCTCCTGTTTCGTACAGGTTGCAATTTGTCCTGAGCATGAACGGGAAGAGGGGGAACCAACGAGAGACTAGCCTTAGGTGTTGGGACAGGCACAGGTCACTCCATTTTCCCATCAGGAAGAAGAATGAACCACAGGCTCAGCCTGCCCCCCGGAACCAGAATAGGGCCTGAAGCAATCCTGCGCTTTTGCGGCCGGTTCCCAAAAAAGCGAGTTGACAAATGGAGCTCAGGGGCACTGCAATTCACAAACCTGCAGAGTTATAAATGATAACTCCCGTCCACAAATATATTGACGGAAGGCAACGAAGAGGACGTGAAAGCAAGGCAGAATTGCAGGAAACAGATTTCAGGAGGTAGTTTCGACTCGCCTTTAAAGCACGTGAAAAACCGCAAAACGTTGACAATGATGCCCTTGGCCAAAAAGGGCGTATGCGTTTTTTCCTGAATATATTCAGGAAAAAACGCATACGCCCTTTTTGGCCAACCAAGCAAGCCGGAAGGGCAAATCAGCGCTACAAAAAAGTCTCGCTTGCCATCGGTCCAAAGGGCCATGCTGAAAAAAGTGTAAAAGCCAGAAAAGCAGGACAGGCCATGGAGACATGGGAGCCTTGCTACGCTGATGGGCGGGATGTAAATTGCCAACAGCCACTCTGGAGAAGTGTACGGTGTGTCCTGAAACATGTAATAAACACAACTTAGAGAGCATAGGGCACTTCCACTCATGGGCGTATAAATTGGGAAAACTAAACATCAACAAGACACAGGCACCCCAGAGTTTAGGGCTGCTCTGTTTCCATGAACCTCCACTTCGGTACACATTAAATATCCCAGAAAAGAGAAAAATGGATAAAGAAGTTGTGGTACTTAGGCACAATGGAATATCACTCAGCCATGAAATCAATGTCATAAGGCTAGTTAGCAGCATGAGGAGTGGATTTAGGGACGATGATTCTAAGTGAAATAAGTCACACAGAAAAAGACACTTATCCTAAGATATCGCTTATAGAGGGAATGTCAAAATCGCTACACTTGAACTGAATTACAAAACAGAACAGAGTCACACCTGTAGAAGACACACTATGTCTGCTTAACGGGAAAGGTGAGGTGGGGTGATGCATAAAACAAGGGTTTGTAATTAGCTCAGACACCGTTCCATAAGCCAAATATGTAATAGACAAGACCTACTCCCTGCTCAGTGAACTGGACTCAACACCCCCTAGTCACCGCACAACAATATATCTGACTAGTAAGAATCTGAAAACCTATGTATTGATATCTCTCTGTAAGTGAATCAACAGGGTGTAAAGCGGCATAAACACAGCAGGGAAAAGCAGCCAAGACCCATTCTAAACATAAATTACTTAAAAGAACCCACAAAACAAAGACAGTGAAAGAGAGAGAAATTCTTACAAAATCCGTTCAGGGGCTGTGATGCAACCTGGATTGACCATATCTAGACCCACAGCTGGATGAGACATAAGGCTGGACACTCTTGGGGCTGAGAGGATTGGTGAGGTTGGGTGAGCAAACGCAGACCCTTTAAAGTAATACCGCGGGGTACCCACCCCATGGGTCCCAAATCTCCAGGTTCAAGGGCATCTTCCTACATCGAAAACATGCATGGGAAACCCAGATGATGGTACACCGTGTGATCGGGAAAGGTTTCTAAAACGCACCTCATTTCTCCTCTCCTTGTGCTCAGGTTCGCCATTCCAGCTGCTTGACTACACATCTCCCTACTTGGAGAATCAGCACCTTCAACCTCCTGTTTCGTACAGGTTGCAATTTGTCCTGAGCATGAACGGGAAGAGGGGGAACCAACGAGAGACTAGCCTTAGGTGTTGGGACAGGCACAGGTCACTCCATTTTCCCATCAGGAAGAAGAATGAACCACAGGCTCAGCCTGCCCCCCGGAACCAGAATAGGGCCTGAAGCAATCCTGCGCTTTTGCGGCCGGCTCCCAAAAAAGCGAGTTGACAAATGGAGCTCAGGGGCACTGCAATTCACAAACCTGCAGAGTTATAAATGATAACTCCCGTCCACAAATATATTGACGGAAGGCAACGAAGAGGACGTGAAAGCAAGGCAGAATTGCAGGAAACAGATTTCAGGAGGTAGATTCGACTCGCCTTTAAAGCACGTGAAAAGCCGCAAAACGTTGACAATGATGCCCTTGGCCAAAAATGGCGTATGAGTTTTTTCCTGAATATATTCAAGAAAAAACGAATACGCCCTTTTTGGCCAACCAAGCAAGCCGGAAGGGCAAATCAGCGCTACAAAGAAGTCTCGCTTGCCCTCGGTCAAAAGGGCCATGCTGAAAAATGTGTAAAAACCAGAAAAGCAGGACAGGCCATGGAGACATGGGAGCCTTGCTACGCTGATGGGCGGGATGTAAATTGTCAACAGCCACTCTGGAGAAGTGTACGGTGTGTCCTGAAACATGTAATAAACACAGCTTAGAGAGCATAGGGCACTTCCACTCATGGGCGTATAAATTGGGAAAACTAAACATCAACAAGACACAGGCACCACAAAGTTTAGGGCTGCCCTGTTTCCAAGAACCTCCACGTCGGTACACCTTAAATATCCCAAGAAAGAGAAAAATGGATAAAGAAGTTGTGGTACTTAGGCACAATGGAATATCACTCAGCCATGAAATCAATGTCATAAGGCTAGTTAGCAGCATGAGGAGTGGATTTAGGGACGATGATTCTAAGTGAAATAAGTCACACAGAAAAAGACACTTATCCTAAGATATCGCTTATAGAGGGAATGTCCAAATCGCTACACTTGAACTGAATTACAAAACAGAACAGAGTCACATCTTAAAAAGCACACTATGTCTGCTTAACGGGAAAGGTGAGGTGGGGTGATGCATAAAACAAGGGTTTGAAATTAGCTCAGAGACCGTTTCATAAGCCAAATATGTAATAGACAAGGCCACTCCCTGCTCAGTGAACTGGACTCAACACCCCCTAGTCACCGCACAAGAATATATCTGACTAGTAAGAATCTGAAAACCTATGTATTCATATCTCTCTGTAAGTGAATCAAGAGGGTGTAATGCGGCATAAACACAGCAGGGAAAAGCAGCCAAGACCCATTCTAAACATAAATTACTTAAAAGAACCCACAAAACAAAGACAGTGAAAGAGAGAGAAATTCTTACAAAATCCGTTCAGGGGCTCTGATGCCACCTGGATTGACCATATCTAGACCAACAGCTGGATGAGACATAAGGCTGGACACTCTTGGGGCTGAGAAGATTGGTGAGGTTGGGTGAGCAAACGCAGACCCTTTAAAGTAATACCGCGGGGAACCCACCCCATGGGTCCCAAATCTCCAGGTTCAAGGGCATCTTCCTACATCGAAAACATGCATGGGAAACCCAGATGATGGTACACCGTGTGATCGGGAAAGGTTTCTAAAACGCACCTCATTTCTCCTCTCCTTGTGCTCGGGTTCGCCATTCCAGCCGCTTGACTAAACATCTCCCTACTTGGAGAATCAGCACCTTCAACCTCCTGTTTCGTACAGGTTGCAATTTGTCCTGAGCATGAACGGGAAGAGGGTGAACCAACGAGAGACTAACCTTAGGTTTTGGGACAGGCACAGGTCACTCCATTTTCCCATCAGGAAGAAGAATGAACCACAGGCTCAGCCTGCCCCCCGGAACCAGAATAGGGCCTGAAGCAATCCTGCGCTTTTGCAGCCGGCTCCCAAAAAAGCGAGTTGACAAATGGAGCTCAGGGGCACTGCAATTCACAAACCTGCAGAGTTATAAATGATAACTCCCATCCACAAATATATTGACGGAAGGCAACGAAGAGGACTTGAAAGCAAGGCAGAATTGCAGGAAACAGATTTCAGGAGGTAGATTCGACTCGCCTGTAAAGCACGTGAAAAGCCGCAAAACGTTGACAATGATGCCCTTGGCCAAAAAGGGCGTATGCGTTTTTTCCTGAATATATTCAGGAAAAAACGCATACGCCCTTTTTGGCCAACCAAGCAAGCCGGAAGGGCAAATCAGCGCTACAAAGAAGTCTCGCTTGCCCTCGGTCCAAGGGGCCATGCTGAAAAATGTGTAAAAACCAGAAAAGCAGGACAGGCCATGGAGACATGGGAGCCTTGCTACGCTGATGGGCGGGATGTAAATTGCCAACAGCCACTCTGGAGAAGTGTACAGTGTGTCCTGAAACATATAATAAACACAGCTTAGAGAGCATAGGGCACTTCCACTCATGGGCGTATAAATTGGGAAAAGTAAACATCAACAAGACACAGGCACCCCAGAGTTTAGGGCTGCTCTGTGTCCATTGAACCTCCACGTCGGTACACATTAAATATCCCAGGAAAGAGAAAAATGGATAAAGAAGTTGTGGTACTTAGGCACAATGGAATATCACTCAGCCATGAAATCAATGTCATAAGGCTAGTTAGCAGCATGAGGAGTGGATTTAGGGACGATGATTCTAAGTGAAATAAGTCACACAGAAAAAGACACTTATCCTAAGATATCGCTTATAGAGGGAATGTCCAAATCGCTACACTTGAACTGAATTACAAAACAGAACAGAGTCACACCTTAAAAAGCACACTATGTCTGCTTAACGGGAAAGGTGAGGTGGGGTGATGCATAAAACAAGGGTTTGAAATTAGCTCAGAGACCGTTTCATAAGCCAAATATGTAATAGACAAGGCCACTCCCTGCTCAGTGAACTGGACTCAACACCCCCTAGTCACCGCACAAGAATATATCTGACTAGTAAGAATCTGAAAACCTATGTATTGATATCTCTCTGTAAGTGAATCAAGAGGGTGTAAAGCGGCATAAACACAGCAGGGAAAAGCAGCCAAGACCCATTCTAAACATAAATTACTTAAAAGAACCCACAAAACAAAGACAGTGAAAGAGAGAGAAATTCTTACAAAATCCGTTCAGGGGCTCTGATGCCACCTGGATTGACCATATCTAGACCCACAGCTGGATGAGACATAAGGCTGGACACTCTTGGGGCTGAGAAGATTGGTGAGGTTGGGTGAGCAAACGCAGACCCTTTAAAGTAATACCGCGGGGAACCCACCCCATGGGTCCCAAATCTCCAGGTTCAAGGGCATCTTCCTACATCGAAAACATGCATGGGAAACCCAGATGATGGTACACCGTGTGATCGGGAAAGGTTTCTAAAACGCACCTCATTTCTCCTCTCCTTGTGCTCGGGTTCGCCATTCCAGCTGCTTGACTAAACATCTCCCTACTTGGAGAATCAGCACCTTCAACCTCCTGTTTCGTACAGGTTGCAATTTGTCCTGAGCATGAACGGGAAGAGGGGGAACCAACGAGAGACTAGCCTTAGGTGTTGGGACAGGCACAGGTCACTCCATTTTCCCATCAGGAAGAAGAATGAACCACAGGCTCAGCCTGCCCCCCGGAACCAGAATAGGGCCTGAAGCAATCCTGCGCTTTTGCGGCCGGCTCCCAAAAAAGCGAGTTGACAAATGGAGCTCAGGGGCACTGCAATTCACAAACCTGCAGAGTTATAAATGATAACTCCCGTCCACAAATATATTGACGGAAGGCAACGAAGAGGACGTGAAAGCAAGGCAGAATTGCAGGAAACAGATTTCAGGAGGTAGTTTCGACTCGCCTTTAAAGCACGTGAAAAACCGCAAAACGTTGACAATGATGCCCTTGGCCAAAAAGGGCGTATGCGTTTTTTCCTGAATATATTCAGGATAAAACGATTACGCCCGTTCTGGCCAACCAAGCAAGCCAGAAGGGCAAATCAGCGCTACAAAAAAGTCTCGCTTGCCATCGGTCCAAAGGGCCATGCTGAAAAAAGTGTAAAAACCAGAAAAGCAGGACAGGCCATGGAGACATGGGAGCCTTGCTACGCTGATGGGCGGGATGTAAATTGTCAACAGCCACTCTGGAGAAGTGTACGGTGTGTCCTGAAACATGTAATAAACACAGCTTAGAGAGCATAGGGCACTTCCACTCATGGGCGTATAAATTGGGAAAACTAAACATCAACAAGACACAGGCACCACAAAGTTTAGGGCTGCCCTGTTTCCAAGAACCTCCACGTCGGTACACCTTAAATATCCCAAGAAAGAGAAAAATGGATAAAGAAGTTGTGGTACTTAGGCACAATGGATTATCACTCAGCCATGAAATCAATGTCATAAGGCTAGTTAGCAGCATGAGGAGTGGATTTAGGGACGATGATTCTAAGTGAAATAAGTCACACAGAAAAAGACACTTATCCTAAGATATCGCTTATAGAGGGAATGTCCAAATCGCTACACTTGAACTGAATTACAAAACAGAACAGAGTCACACCTTAAAAAGCACACTATGTCTGCTTAACGGGAAAGGTGAGGTGGGGTGATGCATAAAACAAGGGTTTGAAATTAGCTCAGAGACCGTTTCATAAGCCAAATATGTAATAGACAAGGCCACTCCCTGCTCAGTGAACTGGACTCAACACCCCCTAGTCACCGCACAAGAATATATCTGACTAGTAAGAATCTGAAAACCTTTGTATTGATATCTCTCTGTAAGTGAATCAAGAGGGTGTAAAGCGGCATAAACACAGCAGAGAAAAGCAGCCAAGACCCATTCTAAACATAAATTACTTAAAAGAACCCACAAAACAAAGACAGTGAAAGAGAGAGAAATTCTTACAAAATCCGTTCAGGGGCTCTGATGCCACCTGGATTGACCATATCTAGACCCACAGCTGGATGAGACATAAGGCTGGACACTCTTGGGGCTGAGAAGATTGGTGAGGTTGGGTGAGCAAACGCAGACCCTTTAAAGTAATACCGCGGGGTACCCACCCCATGGGTCCCAAATCTCCAGGTTCAAGGGCATCTTCCTACATCGAAAACATGCATGGGAAACCCAGATGATGGTACACCGTGTGATCGGGAAAGGTTTCTAAAACGCACCTCATTTCTCCTCTCCTTGTGCTCGGGTTCGCCATTCCAGCCGCTTGACTAAACATCTCCCTACTTGGAGAATCAGCACCTTCAACCTCCTGTTTCGTACAGGTTGCAATTTGTCCTGAGCATGAACGGGAAGAGGGGGAACCAACGAGAGACTAGCCTTAGGTGTTGGGACAGGCACAGGTCACTCCATTTTCCCATCAGGAAGAAGAATGAACCACAGGCTCAGCCTGCCCCCCGGAACCAGAATAGGGCCTGAAGCAATCCTGCCCTTTTGCGGCCGGCTCCCAAAGAAGCGAGTTGACAAATGGAGTTCAGGGGCACTGCAATTCACAAACCTGCAGAGTTATAAATGATAACTCCCATCCACAAATATATTGACGGAAGGCAACGAAGAGGACGTGAAAGCAAGGCAGAATTGCAGGAAACAGATTTCAGGAGGTAGATTCGACTCGCCTTTAAAGCACGTGAAAAGCCGCAAAACGTTGACAATGATGCCCTTGGCCAAAAAGGGCGTATGCGTTTTTTCCTGAATATATTCAAGAAAAAACGAATACGCCCTTTTTGGCCAACCAAGCAAGCCGGAAGGGCAAATCAGCGCTACAAAGAAGTCTCGCTTGCCCTCGGTCAAAAGGGCCATGCTGAAAAATGTGTAAAAACCAGAAAAGCAGGACAGGCCATGGAGACATGGGAGCCTTGCTACGCTGATGGGCGGGATGTAAATTGTCAACAGCCACTCTGGAGAAGTGTACGGTGTGTCCTGAAACATGTAATAAACACAGCTTAGAGAGCATAGGGCACTTCCACTCATGGGCGTATAAATTGGGAAAACTAAACATCAACAAGACACAGGCACCACAAAGTTTAGGGCTGCCCTGTTTCCAAGAACCTCCACGTCGGTACACCTTAAATATCCCAAGAAAGAGAAAAATGGATAAAGAAGTTGTGGTACTTAGGCACAATGGAATATCACTCAGCCATGAAATCAATGTCATAAGGCTAGTTAGCAGCATGAGGAGTGGATTTAGGGACGATGATTCTAAGTGAAATAAGTCACACAGAAAAAGACACTTATCCTAAGATATCGCTTATAGAGGGAATGTCAAAATCGCTACACTTGAACTGAATTACAAAACAGAACAGAGTCACACCTTAAAAAGCACACTATGTCTGCTTAACGGGAAAGGTGAGGTGGGGTGATGCATAAAACAAGGGTTTGAAATTAGCTCAGACACCGTTCCATAAGCCAAATATGTAATAGACAAGACCTACTCCCTGCTCAGTGAACTGGACTCAACACCCCCTAGTCACCGCACAACAATATATCTGACTAGTAAGAATCTGAAAACCTATGTATTGATATCTCTCTGTAAGTGAATCAACAGGGTGTAAAGCGGCATAAACACAGCAGGGAAAAGCAGCCAAGACCCATTCTAAACATAAATTACTTAAAAGAACCCACAAAACAAAGACAGTGAAAGAGAGAGAAATTCTTACAAAATCCGTTCAGGGGCTGTGATGCAACCTGGATTGACCATATCTAGACCCACAGCTGGATGAGACATAAGGCTGGACACTCTTGGGGCTGAGAGGATTGGTGAGGTTGGGTGAGCAAACGCAGACCCTTTAAAGTAATACCGCGGGGTACCCACCCCATGGGTCCCAAATCTCCAGGTTCAAGGGCATCTTCCTACATCGAAAACATGCATGGGAAACCCAGATGATGGTACACCGTGTGATCGGGAAAGGTTTCTAAAACGCACCTCATTTCTCCTCTCCTTGTGCTCGGGTTCGCCATTCCAGCCGCTTGACTAAACATCTCCCTACTTGGAGAATCAGCACCTTCAACCTCCTGTTTCGTACAGGTTGCAATTTGTCCTGAGCATGAACGGGAAGAGGGGGAACCAACGAGAGACTAGCCTTAGGTGTTGGGACAGGCACAGGTCACTCCATTTTCCCATCAGGAAGAAGAATGAACCACAGGCTCAGCCTGCCCCCCGGAACCAGAATAGGGCCTGAAGCAATCCTGCGCTTTTGCGGCCGGCTCCCAAAAAAGCGAGTTGACAAATGGAGCTCAGGGGCACTGCAATTCACAAACCTGCAGAGTTATAAATGATAACTCCCGTCCACAAATATATTGACGGAAGGCAACGAAGAGGACGTGAAAGCAAGGCAGAATTGCAGGAAACAGATTTCAGGAGGTAGATTCGACTCGCCTTTAAAGCACGTGAAAAGCCGCAAAACGTAGACAATGATGCCCTTGGCCAAAAAGGGCGTATGAGTTTTTTCCTGAATATATTCAAGAAAAAACGAATACGCCCTTTTTGGCCAACCAAGCAAGCCGGAAGGGCAAATCAGCGCTACAAAGAAGTCTCGCTTGCCCTCGGTCAAAAGGGCCATGCTGAAAAATGTGTAAAAACCAGAAAAGCAGGACAGGCCATGGAGACATGGGAGCCTTGCTACGCTGATGGGCGGGATGTAAATTGTCAACAGCCACTCTGGAGAAGTGTACGGTGTGTCCTGAAACATGTAATAAACACAGCTTAGAGAGCATAGGGCACTTCCACTCATGGGCGTATAAATTGGGAAAACTAAACATCAACAAGACACAGGCACCACAAAGTTTAGGGCTGCCCTGTTTCCAAGAACCTCCACGTCGGTACACCTTAAATATCCCAAGAAAGAGAAAAATGGATAAAGAAGTTGTGGTACTTAGGCACAATGGAATATCACTCAGCCATGAAATCAATGTCATAAGGCTAGTTAGCAGCATGAGGAGTGGATTTAGGGACGATGATTCTAAGTGAAATAAGTCACACAGAAAAAGACACTTATCCTAAGATATCGCTTATAGAGGGAATGTCCAAATCGCTACACTTGAACTGAATTACAAAACAGAACAGAGTCACACCTTAAAAAGCACACTATGTCTGCTTAACGGGAAAGGTGAGGTGGGGTGATGCATAAAACAAGGGTTTGAAATTAGCTCAGAGACCGTTTCATAAGCCAAATATGTAATAGACAAGGCCACTCCCTGCTCAGTGAACTGGACTCAACACCCCCTAGTCACCGCACAAGAATATATCTGACTAGTAAGAATCTGAAAACCTATGTATTGATATCTCTCTGTAAGTGAATCAAGAGGGTGTAAAGCGGCATAAACACAGCAGGGAAAAGCAGCCAAGACCCATTCTAAACATAAATTACTTAAAAGAACCCACAAAACAAAGACAGTGAAAGAGAGAGAAATTCTTACAAAATCCGTTCAGGGGCTCTGATGCCACCTGGATTGACCATATCTAGACCCACAGCTGGATGAGACATAAGGCTGGACACTCTTGGGGCTGAGAAGATTGGTGAGGTTGGGTGAGCAAACGCAGACCCTTTAAAGTAATACCGCGGGGAACCCACCCCATGGGTCCCAAATCTCCAGGTTCAAGGGCATCTTCCTACATCGAAAACATGCATGGGAAACCCAGATGATGGTACACCGTGTGATCGGGAAAGGTTTCTAAAACGCACCTCATTTCTCCTCTCCTTGTGCTCGGGTTCGCCATTCCAGCCGCTTGACTAAACATCTCCCTACTTGGAGAATCAGCACCTTCAACCTCCTGTTTCGTACAGGTTGCAATTTGTCCTGAGCATGAACGGGAAGAGGGGGAACCAACGAGAGACTAACCTTAGGTTTTGGGACAGGCACAGGTCACTCCATTTTCCCATCAGGAAGAAGAATGAACCACAGGCTCAGCCTGCCCCCCGGAACCAGAATAGGGCCTGAAGCAATCCTGCGCTTTTGCAGCCGGCTCCCAAAAAAGCGAGTTGACAAATGGAGCTCAGGGGCACTGCAATTCACAAACCTGCAGAGTTATAAATGATAACTCCCATCCACAAATATATTGAAGGAAGGCAACGAAGAGGACTTGAAAGCAAGGCAGAATTGCAGGAAACAGATTTCAGGAGGTAGATTCGACTCGCCTGTAAAGCACGTGAAAAGCCGCAAAACGTTGACAATGATGCCCTTGGCCAAAAAGGGCGTATGCGTTTTTTCCTGAATATATTCAGGAAAAAACGCATACGCCCTTTTTGGCCAACCAAGCAAGCCGGAAGGGCAAATCAGCGCTACAAAGAAGTCTCGCTTGCCCTCGGTCCAAAGGGCCATGCTGAAAAATGTGTAAAAACCAGAAAAGCAGGACAGGCCATGGAGACATGGGAGCCTTGCTACGCTGATGGGCGGGATGTAAATTGCCAACAGCCACTCTGGAGAAGTGTACAGTGTGTCCTGAAACATATAATAAACACAGCTTAGAGAGCATAGGGCACTTCCACTCATGGGCGTATAAATTGGGAAAACTAAACATCAACAAGACACAGGCACCCCAGAGTTTAGGGCTGCTCTGTGTCCATTGAACCTCCACGTCGGTACACATTAAATATCCCAGGAAAGAGAAAAATGGATAAAGAAGTTGTGGTACTTAGGCACAATGGAATATCACTCAGCCATGAAATCAATGTCATAAGGCTAGTTAGCAGCATGAGGAGTGGATTTAGGGACGATGATTCTAAGTGAAATAAGTCACACAGAAAAAGACACTTATCCTAAGATATCGCTTATAGAGGGAATGTCCAAATCGCTACACTTGAACTGAATTACAAAACAGAACAGAGTCACACCTTAAAAAGCACACTATGTCTGCTTAACGGGAAAGGTGAGGTGGGGTTATGCATAAAACAAGGGTTTGAAATTAGCTCAGAGACCGTTTCATAAGCCAAATATGTAATAGACAAGGCCTACTCCCTGCTCAGTGAACTGGACTCAACACCCCCTAGTCACCGCACAACAATATATCTGACTAGTAAGAATCTGAAAACCTATGTATTGATATCTCTCTGTAAGTGAATCAAGAGGGTGTAAAGCGGCATAAACACAGCAGGGAAAAGCAGCCAAGACCCATTCTAACCATAAATTACTTAAAAGAACCCACAAAACAAAGACAGTGAAAGAGAGAGAAATTCTTACAAAATCCGTTCAGGGGCTCTGATGCCACCTGGATTGACCATATCTAGACCCACAGCTGGATGAGACATAAGGCTGGACACTCTTGGGGCTGAGAGGATTGGTGAGGTTGGGTGAGCAAACGCAGACCCTTTAAAGTAATACCGCGGGGAACCCACCCCATGGGTCCCAAATCTCCAGGTTCAAGGGCATCTTCCTACATCGAAAACATGCATGGGAAACCCAGATGATGGTACACCGTGTGATCAGGAAAGGTTTCTAAAACGCACCTCATTTCTCCTCTCCTTGTGCTCGGGTTCGCCATTCCAGCCGCTTGACTAAACATCTCCCTACTTGGAGAATCAGCACCTTCAACCTCCTGTTTCGTACAGGTTGCAATTTGTCCTGAGCATGAACGGGAAGAGGGGGAACCAACGAGAGACTAGCCTTAGGTGTTGGGACAGGCACAGGTCACTCCATTTTCCCATCAGGAAGAAGAATGAACCACAGGCTCAGCCTGCCCCCCGGAACCAGAATAGGGCCTGAAGCAATCCTGCGCTTTTGCGGCCGGCTCCCAAAAAAGCGAGTTGACAAATGGAGCTCAGGGGCACTGCAATTCACAAACCTGCAGAGTTATAAATGATAACTCCCGTCCACAAATATATTGACGGAAGGCAACGAAGAGGATGTGAAAGCAAGGCAGAATTGCAGGAAACAGATTTCAGGAGGTAGTTTCGACTCGCCTTTAAAGCACGTGAAAAACCGCAAAACGTTGACAATGATGCCCTTGGCCAAAAAGGGCGTATGCGTTTTTTCCTGAATATATTCAGGAAAAAACGAATACGCCCTTTGTGGCCAACCAAGCAAGCCGGAAGGGCAAATCAGCGGTACAAAAAAGTCTCGCTTGCCATCGGTCCAAAGGGCCATGCTGAAAAAAGTGTAAAAACCAGAAAAGCAGGACAGGCCATGGAGACATGGGAGCCTTGCTACGCTGATGGGCGGGATGTAAATTGCCAACAGCCACTCTGGAGAAGTGTACGGTGTGTCCTGAAACATGTAATACACACAACTTCGAGAGCATAGGGCACTTCCACTCATGGGCGTATAAATTGGGAAAACTAAACATCAACAAGACACAGGCACCCCAGAATTTAGGGCTTCTCTGTTTCCATGAACCTCCACTTTGGTACACATTAAATATCCCAGGAAAGAGAAAAATGGATAAAGAAGTTGTGGTACTTAGGCACAATGGAATATCACTCAGCCATGAAATCAATGTCATAAGGCTAGTTAGCAGCATGAGGAGTGGATTTAGGGACGATGATTCTAAGTGAAATAAGTCACACAGAAAATGACACTTATCCTAAGATATCGCTTATAGAGGGAATGTCCAAATCGCTACACTTGAACTGAATTACAAAACAGAACAGAGTCACACCTTAAAAAGCACACTATGTCTGCTTAACGGGAAAGGTGAGGTGGGGTGATGCATAAAACAAGGGTTTGAAATTAGCTCAGAGACCGTTTCATAAGCCAAATATGTAATAGACAAGGCCTACTCCCTGCTCAGTGAACTGGACTCAACACCCCCTAGTCACCGCACAACAATATATCTGACTAGTAAGAATCTGAAAACCTATGTATTGATATCTCTCTGTAAGTGAATCAAGAGGGTGTAAAGCGGCATAAACACAGCAGGGAAAAGCAGCCAAGACCCATTCTAAACATAAATTACTTAAAAGAACCCACAAAACAAAGACAGTGATAGAGAGAGAAATTCTTACAAAATCCGTTCAGGGGCTCTGATGCCACCTGGATTGACCATATCTAGACCCACAGCTGGATGAGACATAAGGCTGGACACTCTTGGGGCTGAGAGGATTGGTGAGGTTGGGTGAGCAAACGCAGACCCTTTAAAGTAATACCGCGGGGAACCCACCCCATGGGTCCCAAATCTCCAGGTTCAAGGGCATCTTCCTACATCGAAAACATGCATGGGAAACCCAGATGATGGTACACCGTGTGATCGGGAAAGGTTTCTAAAACGCACCTCATTTCTCCTCTCCTTGTGCTCGGGTTCGCCATTCCAGCCGCTTGACTAAACATCTCCCTACTTGGAGAATCAGCACCTTCAACCTCCTGTTTCGTACAGGTTGCAATTTGTCCTGAGCATGAACGGGAAGAGGGGGAACCAACGAGAGACTAGCCTTAGGTGTTGGGACAGGCACAGGTCACTCCATTTTCCCATCAGGAAGAAGAATGAACCACAGGCTCAGCCTGCCCCCCGGAACCAGAATAGGGCCTGAAGCAATCCTGCGCTTTTGCGGCCGGCTCCCAAAAAAGCGAGTTGACAAATGGAGCTCAGGGGCACTGCAATTCACAAACCTGCAGAGTTATAAATGATAACTCCCGTCCACAAATATATTGACGGAAGGCAACGAAGAGGATGTGAAAGCAAGGCAGAATTGCAGGAAACAGATTTCAGGAGGTAGTTTCGACTCGCCTTTAAAGCACGTGAAAAACCGCAAAACGTTGACAATGATGCCCTTGGCCAAAAAGGGCGTATGCGTTTTTTCCTGAATATATTCAGGAAAAAACGAATACGCCCTTTGTGGCCAACCAAGCAAGCCGGAAGGGCAAATCAGCGCTACAAAAAAGTCTCGCTTGCCATCGGTCCAAAGGGCCATGCTGAAAAAAGTGTAAAAACCAGAAAAGCAGGACAGGCCATGGAGACATGGGAGCCTTGCTACGCTGATGGGCGGGATGTAAATTGCCAACAGCCACTCTGGAGAAGTGTACGGTGTGTCCTGAAACATGTAATACACACAACTTAGAGAGCATAGGGCACTTCCACTCATGGGCGTATAAATTGGGAAAACTAAACATCAACAAGACACAGGCACCCCAGAGTCTAGGGCTGCTCTGTTTCCATGAACCTCCACTTCGGTACACATTAAATATCCCAGGAAAGAGAAAAATGGATAAAGAAGTTGTGGTACTTAGGCACAATGGAATATCACTCAGCCATGAAATCAATGTCATAAGGCTAGTTAGCAGCATGAGGAGTGGATTTAGGGACGATGATTCTAAGTGAAATAAGTCACACAGAAAAAGACACTTATCCTAAGATATCGCTTATAGAGGGAATGTCCAAATCGCTACACTTGAACTGAATTACAAAACAGAACAGAGTCACACCTTAAAAAGCACACTATGTCTGCTTAACGGGAAAGGTGAGGTGGGGTGATGCATAAAACAAGGGTTTGAAATTAGCTCAGAGACCGTTTCATAAGCCAAATATGTAATAGACAAGGCCTACTCCCTGCTCAGTGAACTGGACTCAACACCCCCTAGTCACCGCACAAGAATATATCTGACTAGTAAGAATCTGAAAACCTATGTATTGATATCTCTCTGTAAGTGAATCAAGAGGGTGTAAAGCGGCATAAACACAGCAGGGAAAAGCAGCCAAGACCCATTCTAAACATAAATTACTTAAAAGAACCCACAAAACAAAGACAGTGAAAGAGAGAGAAATTCTTACAAAATCCGTTCAGGGGCTCTGATGCCACCTGGATTGACCATATCTAGACCCACAGCTGGATGAGACATAAGGCTGGACACTCTTGGGGCTGAGAAGATTGGTGAGGTTGGGTGAGCAAACGCAGACCCTTTAAAGTAATACCGCGGGGAACCCACCCCATGGGTCCCAAATCTCCAGGTTCAAGGGCATCTTCCTACATCGAAAACATGCATGGGAAACCCAGATGATGGTACACCGTGTGATCGGGAAAGGTTTCTAAAACGCACCTCATTTCTCCTCTCCTTGTGCTCGGGTTCGCCATTCCAGCCGCTTGACTAAACATCTCCCTACTTGGAGAATCAGCACCTTCAACCTCCTGTTTCGTACAGGTTGCAATTTGTCCTGAGCATGAACGGGAAGAGGGGGAACCAACGAGAGACTAGCCTTAGGTGTTGGGACAGGCACAGGTCACTCCATTTTCCCATCAGGAAGAAGAATGAACCACAGGCTCAGCCTGCCCCCCGGAACCAGAATAGGGCCTGAAGCAATCCTGCGCTTTTGCGGCCGGCTCCCAAAAAAGCGAGTTGACAAATGGAGCTCAGGGGCACTGCAATTCACAAACCTGCAGAGTTATAAATGATAACTCCCGTCCACAAATATATTGACGGAAGGCAACGAAGAGGACGTGAAAGCAAGGCAGAATTGCAGGAAACAGATTTCAGGAGGTAGTTTCGACTCGCCTTTAAAGCACGTGAAAAACCGCAAAACGTTGACAATGATGCCCTTGGCCAAAAAGGGCGTATGCGTTTTTTCCTGAATATATTCAGGATAAAACGATTACGCCCGTTCTGGCCAACCAAGCAAGCCAGAAGGGCAAATCAGCGCTACAAAAAAGTCTCGCTTGCCATCGGTCCAAAGGGCCATGCTGAAAAAAGTGTAAAAACCAGAAAAGCAGGACAGGCCATGGAGACATGGGAGCCTTGCTACGCTGATGGGCGGGATGTAAATTGTCAACAGCCACTCTGGAGAAGTGTACGGTGTGTCCTGAAACATGTAATAAACACAGCTTAGAGAGCATAGGGCACTTCCACTCATGGGCGTATAAATTGGGAAAACTAAACATCAACAAGACACAGGCACCACAAAGTTTAGGGCTGCCCTGTTTCCAAGAACCTCCACGTCGGTACACCTTAAATATCCCAAGAAAGAGAAAAATGGATAAAGAAGTTGTGGTACTTAGGCACAATGGATTATCACTCAGCCATGAAATCAATGTCATAAGGCTAGTTAGCAGCATGAGGAGTGGATTTAGGGACGATGATTCTAAGTGAAATACGTCACACAGAAAAAGACACTTATCCTAAGATATCGCTTATAGAGGGAATGTCCAAATCGCTACACTTGAACTGAATTACAAAACAGAACAGAGTCACACCTTAAAAAGCACACTATGTCTGCTTAACGGGAAAGGTGAGGTGGGGTGATGCATAAAACAAGGGTTTGAAATTAGCTCAGAGACCGTTTCATAAGCCAAATATGTAATAGACAAGGCCACTCCCTGCTCAGTGAACTGGACTCAACACCCCCTAGTCACCGCACAAGAATATATCTGACTAGTAAGAATCTGAAAACCTTTGTATTGATATCTCTCTGTAAGTGAATCAAGAGGGTGTAAAGCGGCATAAACACAGCAGGGAAAAGCAGCCAAGACCCATTCTAAACATAAATTACTTAAAAGAACCCACAAAACAAAGACAGTGAAAGAGAGAGAAATTCTTACAAAATCCGTTCAGGGGCTCTGATGCCACCTGGATTGACCATATCTAGACCCACAGCTGGATGAGACATAAGGCTGGACACTCTTGGGGCTGAGAAGATTGGTGAGGTTGGGTGAGCAAACGCAGACCCTTTAAAGTAATACCGCGGGGTACCCACCCCATGGGTCCCAAATCTCCAGGTTCAAGGGCATCTTCCTACATCGAAAACATGCATGGGAAACCCAGATGATGGTACACCGTGTGATCGGGAAAGGTTTCTAAAACGCACCTCATTTCTCCTCTCCTTGTGCTCGGGTTCGCCATTCCAGCCGCTTGACTAAACATCTCCCTACTTGGAGAATCAGCACCTTCAACCTCCTGTTTCGTACAGGTTGCAATTTGTCCTGAGCATGAACGGGAAGAGGGGGAACCAACGAGAGACTAGCCTTAGGTGTTGGGACAGGCACAGGTCACTCCATTTTCCCATCAGGAAGAAGAATGAACCACAGGCTCAGCCTGCCCCCCGGAACCAGAATAGGGCCTGAAGCAATCCTGCCCTTTTGCGGCCGGCTCCCAAAGAAGCGAGTTGACAAATGGAGTTCAGGGGCACTGCAATTCACAAACCTGCAGAGTTATAAATGATAACTCCCATCCACAAATATATTGACGGAAGGCAACGAAGAGGACGTGAAAGCAAGGCAGAATTGCAGGAAACAGATTTCAGGAGGTAGATTCGACTCGCCTTTAAAGCACGTGAAAAGCCGCAAAACGTTGACAATGATGCCCTTGGCCAAAAAGGGCGTATGCGTTTTTTCCTGAATATATTCAAGAAAAAACGAATACGCCCTTTTTGGCCAACCAAGCAAGCCGGAAGGGCAAATCAGCGCTACAAAGAAGTCTCGCTTGCCCTCGGTCAAAAGGGCCATGCTGAAAAATGTGTAAAAACCAGAAAAGCAGGACAGGCCATGGAGACATGGGAGCCTTGCTACGCTGATGGGCGGGATGTAAATTGTCAACAGCCACTCTGGAGAAGTGTACGGTGTGTCCTGAAACATGTAATAAACACAGCTTAGAGAGCATAGGGCACTTCCACTCATGGGCGTATAAATTGGGAAAACTAAACATCAACAAGACACAGGCACCACAAAGTTTAGGGCTGCCCTGTTTCCAAGAACCTCCACGTCGGTACACCTTAAATATCCCAAGAAAGAGAAAAATGGATAAAGAAGTTGTGGTACTTAGGCACAATGGAATATCACTCAGCCATGAAATCAATGTCATAAGGCTAGTTAGCAGCATGAGGAGTGGATTTAGGGACGATGATTCTAAGTGAAATAAGTCACACAGAAAAAGACACTTATCCTAAGATATCGCTTATAGAGGGAATGTCAAAATCGCTACACTTGAACTGAATTACAAAACAGAACAGAGTCACACCTTAAAAAGCACACTATGTCTGCTTAACGGGAAAGGTGAGGTGGGGTGATGCATAAAACAAGGGTTTGAAATTAGCTCAGAGACCGTTTCATAAGCCAAATATGTAATAGACAAGGCCACTCCCTGCTCAGTGAACTGGACTCAACACCCCCTAGTCACCGCACAAGAATATATCTGACTAGTAAGAATCTGAAAACCTATGTATTGATATCTCTCTGTAAGTGAATCAAGAGGGTGTAAAGCGGCATAAACACAGCAGGGAAAAGCAGCCAAGACCCATTCTAAACATAAATTACTTAAAAGAACCCACAAAACAAAGACAGTGAAAGAGAGAGAAATTCTTACAAAATCCGTTCAGGGGCTCTGATGCCACCTGGATTGACCATATGTAGACCCACAGCTGGATGAGACATAAGGCTGGACACTCTTGGGGCTGAGAAGATTGGTGAGGTTGGGTGAGCAAACGCAGACCCTTTAAAGTAATACCGCGGGGAACCCACCCCATGGGTCCCAAATCTCCAGGTTCAAGGGCATCTTCCTACATCGAAAACATGCATGGGAAACCCAGATGATGGTACACCGTGTGATCGGGAAAGGTTTCTAAAACGCACCTCATTTCTCCTCTACTTGTGCTCGGGTTCGCCATTCCAGCCGCTTGACTAAACATCTCCCTACTTGGAGAATCAGCACCTTCAACCTCCTGTTTCGTACAGGTTGCAATTTGTCCTGAGCATGAACGGGAAGAGGGGGAACCAACGAGAGACTAGCCTTAGGTGTTGGGACAGGCACAGGTCACTCCATTTTCCCATCAGGAAGAAGAATGAACCACAGGCTCAGCCTGCCCCCCGGAACCAGAATAGGGCCTGAAGCAATCCTGCCCTTTTGCGGCCGGCTCCCAAAGAAGCGAGTTGACAAATGGAGTTCAGGGGCACTGCAATTCACAAACCTGCAGAGTTATAAATGATAACTCCCATCCACAAATATATTGACGGAAGGCAACGAAGAGGACGTGAAAGCAAGGCAGAATTGCAGGAAACAGATTTCAGGAGGTAGATTCGACTCGCCTTTAAAGCACGTGAAAAGCCGCAAAACGTTGACAATGATGCCCTTGGCCAAAAAGGGCGTATGCGTTTTTTCCTGAATATATTCAAGAAAAAACGAATACGCCCTTTTTGGCCAACCAAGCAAGCCGGAAGGGCAAATCAGCGCTACGAAGAAGTCTCGCTTGCCCTCGGTCAAAAGGGCCATGCTGAAAAATGTGTAAAAACCAGAAAAGCAGGACAGGCCATGGAGACATGGGAGCCTTGCTACGCTGATGGGCGGGATGTAAATTGTCAACAGCCACTCTGGAGAAGTGTACGGTGTGTCCTGAAACATGTAATAAACACAGCTTAGAGAGCATAGGGCACTTCCACTCATGGGCGTATAAATTGGGAAAACTAAACATCAACAAGACACAGGCACCACAAAGTTTAGGGCTGCCCTGTTTCCAAGAACCTCCTCGTCGGTACACCTTAAATATCCCAAGAAAGAGAAAAATGGATAAAGAAGTTGTGGTACTTAGGCACAATGGAATATCACTCAGCCATGAAATCAATGTCATAAGGCTAGTTAGCAGCATGAGGAGTGGATTTAGGGACGATGATTCTAAGTGAAATAAGTCACACAGAAAAAGACACTTATCCTAAGATATCGCTTATAGAGGGAATGTCAAAATCGCTACACTTGAACTGAATTACAAAACAGAACAGAGTCACACCTTAAAAAGCACACTATGTCTGCTTAACGGGAAAGGTGAGGTGGGGTGATGCATAAAACAAGGGTTTGAAATTAGCTCAGAGACCGTTTCATAAGCCAAATATGTAATAGACAAGGCCACTCCCTGCTCAGTGAACTGGACTCAACACCCCCTAGTCACCGCACAACAATATATCTGACTAGTAAGAATCTGAAAACCTATGTATTGATATCTCTCTGTAAGTGAATCAAGAGGGTGTAAAGCGGCATAAACACAGCAGGGAAAAGCAGCCAAGACCCATTCTAAACATAAATTACTTAAAAGAACCCACAAAACAAAGACAGTGAAAGAGAGAGAAATTCTTACAAAATCCGTTCAGGGGCTCTGATGCCACCTGGATTGACCATATGTAGACCCACAGCTGGATGAGACATAAGGCTGGACACTCTTGGGGCTGAGAAGATTGGTGAGGTTGGGTGAGCAAACGCAGACCCTTTAAAGTAATACCGCGGGGAACCCACCCCATGGGTCCCAAATCTCCAGGTTCAAGGGCATCTTCCTACATCGAAAACATGCATGGGAAACCCAGATGATGGTACACCGTGTGATCGGGAAAGGTTTCTAAAACGCACCTCATTTCTCCTCTACTTGTGCTCGGGTTCGCCATTCCAGCCGCTTGACTAAACATCTCCCTACTTGGAGAATCAGCACCTTCAACCTCCTGTTTCTTACAGGTTGCAATTTGTCCTGAGCATGAACGGGAAGAGGGGGAACCAACGAGAGACTAGCCTTAGGTGTTGGGACAGGCACAGGTCACTCCATTTTCCCATCAGGAAGAAGAATGAACCACAGGCTCAGCCTGCCCCCCGGAACCAGAATAGGGCCTGAAGCAATCCTGCCCTTTTGCGGCCGGCTCCCAAAGAAGCGAGTTGACAAATGGAGTTCAGGGGCACTGCAATTCACAAACCTGCAGAGTTATAAATGATAACTCCCATCCACAAATATATTGACGGAAGGCAATGAAGAGGACGTGAAAGCAAGGCAGAATTGCAGGAAACAGATTTCAGGAGGTAGATTCGACTCGCCTTTAAAGCACGTGAAAAGCCGCAAAACGTTGACAATGATGCCCTTGGCCAAAAAGGGCGTATGCGTTTTTTCCTGAATATATTCAAGAAAAAACGAATACGCCCTTTTTGGCCAACCAAGCAAGCCGGAAGGGCAAATCAGCGCTACAAAGAAGTCTCGCTTGCCCTCGGTCAAAAGGGCCATGCTGAAAAATGTGTAAAAACCAGAAAAGCAGGACAGGCCATGGAGACATGGGAGCCTTGCTACGCTGATGGGCGGGATGTAAATTGTCAACAGCCACTCTGGAGAAGTGTATGGTGTGTCCTGAAACATGTAATAAACACAGCTTAGAGAGCATAGGGCACTTCCACTCATGGGCGTATAAATTGGGAAAACTAAACATCAACAAGACACAGGCACCACAAAGTTTAGGGCTGCCCTGTTTCCAAGAACCTCCACGTCGGTACACCTTAAATATCCCAAGAAAGAGAAAAATAGATAAAGAAGTTGTGGTACTTAGGCACAATGGAATATCACTCAGCCATGAAATCAATGTCATAAGGCTAGTTAGCAGCATGAGGAGTGGATTTAGGGACGATGATTCTAAGTGAAATAAGTCACACAGAAAAAGACACTTATCCTAAGATATCGCTTATAGAGGGAATGTCCAAATCGCTACACTTGAACTGAATTACAAAACAGAACAGAGTCACACCTTAAAAAGCACACTATGTCTGCTTAACGGGAAAGGTGAGGTGGGGTGATGCATAAAACAAGGGTTTGAAATTAGCTCAGAGACCGTTTCATAAGCCAAATATGTAATAGACAAGGCCACTCCCTGCTCAGTGAACTGGACTCAACACCCCCTAGTCACCGCACAACAATATATCTGACTAGTAAGAATCTGAAAACCTATGTATTGATATCTCTCTGTAAGTGAATCAAGAGGGTGTAAAGCGGCATAAACACAGCAGGGAAAAGCAGCCAAGACCCATTCTAAACATAAATTACTTAAAAGAACCCACAAAACAAAGACAGTGAAAGAGAGAGAAATTCTTACAAAATCCGTTCAGGGGCTCTGATGCCACCTGGATTGACCATATCTAGACCCACAGCTGGATGAGACATAAGGCTGGACACTCTTGGGGCTGAGAGGATTGGTGAGGTTGGGTGAGCAAACGCAGACCCTTTAAAGTAATACCGCGGGGTACCCACCCCATGGGTCCCAAATCTCCAGGTTCAAGGGCATCTTCCTACATCGAAAACATGCATGGGAAACCCAGATGATGGTACACCGTGTGATCGGGAAAGGTTTCTAAAACGCACCTCATTTCTCCTCTCCTTGTGCTCGGGTTCGCCATTCCAGCCGCTTGACTAAACATCTCCCTACTTGGAGAATCAGCACCTTCAACCTCCTGTTTCGTACAGGTTGCAATTTGTCCTGAGCATGAACGGGAAGAGGGGGAACCAACGAGAGACTACCCTTAGGTGTTGGGACAGGCACAGGTCACTCCATTTTCCCATCAGGAAGAAGAATGAACCACAGGCTCAGCCTGCCCCCCAGAACCACAATAGGGCCTGAAGCAATCCTGCGCTTTTGCGGCCGGCTGCCAAAAAAGCGAGTTGACAAATGGAGCTCAGGGGCACTGCAATTCACAAACCTGCAGAGTTTTAAATGATAACTCCCGTCCACAAATATATTGACGGAAGGCAACGAAGAGGACGTGAAAGCAAGGCAGAATTGCAGGAAACAGATTTCAGGAGGCAGTTTCGACTCGCCTTTAAAGCACGTGAAAAACCGCAAAACGTTGACAATGATGCCCTTGGCCAAAAAGGGCGTATGCGTTTTTTCCTGAATATATTCAGGGAAAAACGAATACGCCCTTTTTGGCCAACCAAGCAAGCCGGAAGGGCAAATCAGCGCTACAAAAAAGTCTCGCTTGCCATCGGTCCAAAGGGCCATGCTGAAAAAAGTGTAAAAACCAGAAAAGCAGGACAGGCCGTTGGAGACATGGGAGCCTTGCTACGCTGATGGGCGGGATGTAAATTGCCAACAGCCACTCTGGAGAAGTGTACGGTGTGTCCTGAAACATGTAATAAACACAACTTAGAGAGCATAGGGCACTTCCACTCATGGGCGTATAAATTGGGAAAACTAAACATCAACAAGACACAGGCACCCCAGAGTTTAGGGCTGCTCTGTGTCCATGAACCTCCACGTCGGTACACATTAAATATCCCAGGAAAGAGAAAAATGGATAAAGAAGTTGTGGTACTTAGGCACAATGGAATATCACTCAGCCATGAAATCAATGTCATAAGGCTAGTTAGCAGCATGAGGAGTGGATTTAGGGACGATGATTCTAAGTGAAATAAGTCACACAGAAAAAGACACTTATCCTAAGATATCGCTTATAGAGGGAATGTCCAAATCGCTACACTTGAACTGAATTACAAAACAGAACAGAGTCACACCTTAAAAAGCACACTATGTCTGCTTAACGGGAAAGGTGAGGTGGGGTGATGCATAAAACAAGGGTTTGAAATTAGCTCAGAGACCGTTTCATAAGCCAAATATGTAATAGACAAGGCCACTCCCTGCTCAGTGAACTGGACTCAACACCCCCTAGTCACCGCACAACAATATATCTGACTAGTAAGAATCTGAAAACCTATGTATTGATATCTCTCTGTAAGTGAATCAAGAGGGTGTAAAGCGGCATAAACACAGCAGGGAAAAGCAGCCAAGACCCATTCTAAACATAAATTACTTAAAAGAACCCACAAAACAAAGACAGTGAAAGAGAGAGAAATTCTTACAAAATCCGTTCAGGGGCTCTGATGCAACCTGGATTGACCATATCTAGATCCACAGCTGGACGAGACATAAGGCTGGACACTCTTGGGGCTGAGAGGATTGGTGAGGTTGGGTGAGCAAACGCAGACCCTTTAAAGTAATACCGCGGGGAACCCACCCCATGGGTCCCAAATCTCCAGGTTCAAGGGCATCTTCCTACATCGAAAACATGCATGGGAAACCCAGATGATGGTACACCGTGTGATCGGGAAAGGTTTCTAAAACGCACCTCATTTCTCCTCTCCTTGTGCTCGGGTTCGCCATTCCCGCCGCTTGACTAAACATCTCCCTACTTGGAGAATCAGCACCTTCAACCTCCTGTTTCGTACAGGTTGCAATTTGTCCTGAGCATGAACGGGAAGAGGGGGAACCAACGAGAGACTAGCCTTAGGTGTTGGGACAGGCACAGGTCACTCCATTTTCCCATCAGGAAGAAGAATGAACCACAGGCTCAGCCTGCCCCCCAGAACCAGAATAGGGCCTGAAGCAATCCTGCGCTTTTGCGGCCAGATCCCAAAAAAGCGAGTAGACAAATGGAGCTCAGGGGCACTGCAATTCACAAACGTGCAGAGTTATAAATGAGAACTCTCGTCCACAAATATATTGAGGGAAGGCAACGAAGAGGACGTGAAAGCAAGGCAGAATTGCAGGAAACAGATTTCAGGAGGTAGATTCGACTCGCCTTTAAAGCACATGAAAAGCGGCAAAACGTTGACAGTGATGCCCTTGGCCAAAAAGGGCGTATGCGTTTTTTCCTGAATATATTCAGGATAAAACGAATACGCCCTTTCTGGCCAACCAAGCAAGCCGGAAGGGCAAATCAGCGCTACAAAAAAGTCTCGCTTGCCATCGGTCCAAAGGGCCATGCTGAAAAAAGTGTAAAAACCAGAAAAGCAGGACAGGCCATGGAGACATGGGAGCCTTGCTACGCTGATGGGCGGGATGTAAATTGCCAACAGCCACTCTGGAGAAGTGTACGGTGTGTCCTGAAACATGTAATAAACACAACTTAGAGAGCATAGGGCACTTCCACTCATGGGCGTATAAATTGGGAAAACTAAAGATCAACAAGACACAGGCACCCCAGAGTTTAGGGCTGCTCTGTGTCCATGAACCTCCACGTCGGTACACCTTAAATATCCCAGGAAAGAGAAAAATGGATAAAGAAGTTGTGGTACTTAGGCACAATGGAATATCACTCAGCCATGAAATCAATGTCATAAGGCTAGTTAGCAGCATGAGGAGTGGATTTAGGGACGATGATTCTAAGTGAAATAAGTCACACAGAAAAAGACACTTATCCTAAGATATCGCTTATAGAGGGAATGTCCAAATCGCTACACTTGAACTGAATTACAAAACAGAACAGAGTCACACCTTTAGAAGACACACTATGTCTGCTTAACGGGAAAGGTGAGGTGGGGTGATGCATAAAACAAGGGTTTGTAATTAGCTCAGAGACCGTTCCATAAGCCAAATATGTAATAGACAAGACCTACTCCCTGCTCAGTGAACTGGACTCAACACCCCCTAGTCACCGCACAACAATATATCTGACTAGTAAGAATCTGAAAACCTATGTATTGATATCTCTCTGTAAGTGAATCAAGAGGGTGTAAAGCGGCATAAACACAGCAGGGAAAAGCAGCCAAGACCCATTCTAAACATAAATTACTTAAAAGAACCCACAAAACAAAGACAGTGAAAGAGAGAGAAATTCTTACAAAATCCGTTCAGGGGCTGTGATGCAACCTGGATTGACCATATCTAGACCCACAGCTGGATGAGACATAAGGCTGGACACTCTTGGGGCTGAGAGGATTGGTGAGGTTGGGTGAGCAAACGCAGACCCTTTAAAGTAATACCGCGGGGTACCCACCCCATGGGTCCCAAATCTCCAGGTTCAAGGGCATCTTCCTACATCGAAAACATGCATGGGAAACCCAGATGATGGTACACCGTGTGATCGGGAAAGGTTTCTAAAACGCACCTCATTTCTCCTCTCCTTGTGCTCAGGTTCGCCATTCCAGCTGCTTGACTACACATCTCCATACTTGGAGAATCAGCACCTTCAACCTCCTGTTTCGTACAGGTTGCAATTTGTCCTGAGCATGAACGGGAAGAGGGGGAACCAACGAGAGACTAGCCTTAGGTGTTGGGACAGGCACAGGTCACTCCATTTTCCCATCAGGAAGAAGAATGAACCACAGGCTCAGCCTGCCCCCTGGAACCAGAATAGGGCCTGAAGCAATCCTGCGCTTTTGCGGCCGGCTCCCATAAAAGCGAGTTGACAAATGGAGCTCAGGGGCACTGCAATTCACAAACCTGCAGAGTTATAAATGATAACTCCCGTCCACAAATATATTGACGGAAGGCAACGAAGAGGACGTGAAAGCAAGGCAGAATTGCAGGAAACAGATTTCAGGAGGTAGATTCGACTCGCCTTTAAAGCACGTGAAAAGCCGCAAAACGTTGACAATGATGCCCTTGGCCAAAAAGGGCGTATGCGTTTTTTCCTGAATATATTCAAGAAAAAACGAATACGCCCTTTTTGGCCAACCAAGCAAGCCGGAAGGGCAAATCAGCGCTACAAAGAAGTCTCGCTTGCCCTCGGTCAAAAGGGCCATGCTGAAAAATGTGTAAAAACCAGAAAAGCAGGACAGGCCGTTGGAGACATGGGAGCCTTGCTACGCTGATGGGCGGGATGTAAATTGTCAACAGCCACTCTGGAGAAGTGTATGGTGTGTCCTGAAACATGTAATAAACACAGCTTAGAGAGCATAGGGCACTTCCACTCATGGGCGTATAAATTGGGAAAACTAAACATCAACAAGACACAGGCACCACAAAGTTTAGGGCTGCCCTGTTTCCAAGAACCTCCACGTCGGTACACCTTAAATATCCCAAGAAAGAGAAAAATGGATAAAGAAGTTGTGGTACTTAGGCACAATGGAATATCACTCAGCCATGAAATCAATGTCATAAGGCTAGTTAGCAGCATGAGGAGTGGATTTAGGGACGATGATTCTAAGTGAAATAAGTCACACAGAAAAAGACACTTATCCTAAGATATCGCTTATAGAGGGAATGTCAAAATCGCTACACTTGAACTGAATTACAAAACAGAACAGAGTCACACCTTAAAAAGCACACTATGTCTGCTTAACGGGAAAGGTGAGGTGGGGTGATGCATAAAACAAGGGTTTGAAATTAGCTCAGAGACCGTTTCATAAGCCAAATATGTAATAGACAAGGCCACTCCCTGCTCAGTGAACTGGACTCAACACCCCCTAGTCACCGCACAACAATATATCTGACTAGTAAGAATCTGAAAACCTATGTATTGATATCTCTCTGTAAGTGAATCAAGAGGGTGTAAAGCGGCATAAACACAGCAGGGAAAAGCAGCCAAGACCCATTCTAAACATAAATTACTTAAAAGAACCCACAAAACAAAGACAGTGAAAGAGAGAGAAATTCTTACAAAATCCGTTCAGGGGCTCTGATGCCACCTGGATTGACCATATCTAGACCCACAGCTGGATGAGACATAAGGCTGGACACTCTTGGGGCTGAGAGGATTGGTGAGGTTGGGTGAGCAAACGCAGACCCTTTAAAGTAATACCGCGGGGAACCCACCCCATGGGTCCCAAATCTCCAGGTTCAAGGGCATCTTCCTACATCGAAAACATGCATGGGAAACCCAGATGATGGTACACCGTGTGATCGGGAAAGGTTTCTAAAACGCACCTCATTTCTCCTCTCCTTGTGCTCGGGTTCGCCATTCCAGCCGCTTGACTAAACATCTCCCTACTTGGAGAATCAGCACCTTCAACCTCCTGTTTTGTACAGGTTGCAATTTGTCCTGAGCATGAACGGGAAGAGGGGGAACCAACGAGAGACTAGCCTTAGGTGTTGGGACAGGCACAGGTCACTCCATTTTCCCATCAGGAAGAAGAATGAACCACAGGCTCAGCCTGCCCCCCGGAACCAGAATAGGGCCTGAAGCAATCCTGCGCTTTTGCGGCCGGCTCCCAAAAAAGCGAGTTGACAAATGGAGCTCAGGGGCACTGCAATTCACAAACCTGCAGAGTTATAAATGATAACTCCCGTCCACAAATATATTGACGGAAGGCAACGAAGAGGACGTGAAAGCAAGGCAGAATTGCAGGAAACAGATTTCAGGAGGTAGTTTCGACTCGCCTTTAAAGCACGTGAAAAACCGCAAAACGTTGACAATGATGCCCTTGGCCAAAAAGGGCGTATGCGTTTTTTCCTGAATATATTCAGGAAAAAACGCATACGCCCTTTTTGGCCAACCAAGCAAGCCGGAAGGGCAAATCAGCGCTACAAAAAAGTCTCGCTTGCCATCGGTCCAAAGGGCCATGCTGAAAAAAGTGTAAAAACCAGAAAAGCAGGACAGGCCGTTGGAGACATGGGAGCCTTGCTACGCTGATGGGCGGGATGTAAATTGCCAACAGCCACTCTGGAGAAGTGTACGGTGTGTCCTGAAACATGTAATAAACACAACTTAGAGAGCATAGGGCACTTCCACTCATGGGCGTATAAATTGGGAAAACTAAACATCAACAAGACACAGGCACCACAAAGTTTAGGGCTGCCCTGTTTCCAAGAACCTCCACGTCGGTACACCTTAAATATCCCAAGAAAGAGAAAAATGGATAAAGAAGTTGTGGTACTTAGGCACAATGGAATATCACTCAGCCATGAAATCAATGTCATAAGGCTAGTTAGCAGCATGAGGAGTGGATTTAGGGACGATGATTCTAAGTGAAATAAGTCACACAGAAAAAGACACTTATCCTAAGATATCGCTTATAGAGGGAATGTCAAAATCGCTACACTTGAACTGAATTACAAAACAGAACAGAGTCACACCTTAAAAAGCACACAATGTCTGCTTAACGGGAAAGGTGAGGTGGGGTGATGCATAAAACAAGGGTTTGAAATTAGCTCAGAGACCGTTTCATAAGCCAAATATGTAATAGACAAGGCCACTCCCTGCTCAGTGAACTGGACTCAACACCCCCTAGTCACCGCACAACAATATATCTGACTAGTAAGAATCTGAAAACCTATGTATTGATATCTCTCTGTAAGTGAATCAAGAAGGTGTAAAGCGGCATAAACACAGCAGGGAAAAGCAGCCAAGACCCATTCTAAACATAAATTACTTAAAAGAACCCACAAAACAAAGACAGTGAAAGAGAGAGAAATTCTTACAAAATCCGTTCAGGGGCTCTGATGCCACCTGGATTGACCATATCTAGACCCACAGCTGGATGAGACATAAGGCTGGACACTCTTTGGGCTGAGAGGATTGGTGAGGTTGGGTGAGCAAACGCAGACCCTTTAAAGTAATACCGCGGGGAACCCACCCCATGGGTCCCAAATCTCCATGTTCAAGGGCATCTTCCTACATCGAAAACATGCATGGGAAACCCAGATGATGGTACACCGTGTGATCGGGAAAGGTTTCTAAAACGCACCTCATTTCTCCTCTCCTTGTGCTCGGGTTCGCCATTCCAGCCGCTTGACTAAACATCTCCCTACTTGGAGAATCAGCACCTTCAACCTCCTGTTTCGTACAGGTTGCAATTTGTCCTGAGCATGAACGGGAAGAGGGGGAACCAACGAGAGACTAGCCTTAGGTGTTGAGACAGGCACAGGTCACTCCATTTTCCCATCAGGAAGAAGAATGAACCACAGGCTCAGCCTGCCCCCTGGAACCAGAATAGGGCCTGAAGCAATCCTGCGCTTTTGCGGCCGGCTCCCAAAAAAGCGAGTTGACAAATGGAGCTCAGGGGCACTGCAATTCACAAACCTGCAGAGTTATAAATGATAACTCCCGTCCACAAATATATTGACGGAAGGCAACGAAGAGGACGTGAAAGCAAGGCAGAATTGCAGGAAACAGATTTCAGGAGGTAGTTTCGACTCGCCTTTAAAGCACGTGAAAAACCGCAAAACGTTGACAATGATGCCCTTGGCCAAAAAGGGCGTATGCGTTTTTTCCTGAATATATTCAGGAAAAAACGAATACGCCCTTTTTGGCCAACCAAGCAAGCCGGAAGTGCAAATCAGCGCTACAAAAAAGTCTCGCTTGCCATCGGTCCAAAGGGCCATGCTGAAAAAAGTGTAAAAACCAGAAAAGCAGGACAGGCCATGGAGACATGGGAGCCTTGCTACGCTGATGGGCGGGATGTAAATTGCCAACAGCCACTCTGGAGAAGTGTACAGTGTGTCCTGAAACATATAATAAACACAGCTTAGAGAGCATAGGGCACTTCCACTCATGGGCGTATAAATTGGGAAAACTAAACATCAACAAGACACAGGCACCCCAGAGTTTAGGGCTGCTCTGTGTCCATGAACCTCCACGTTGGTACACCTTAAATATCCCAGGAAAGTGAAAAATGGATAAAGAAGTTGTGGTACTTAGGCACAATGGAATATCACTCAGCCATGAAATCAATGTCATAAGGCTAGTTAGCAGCATGAGGAGTGGATTTAGGGACGATGATTCTAAGTGAAATAAGTCACACAGAAAAAGACACTTATCCTAAGATATCGCTTATAGAGGGAATGTCCAAATCGCTACACTTGAACTGAATTACAAAACAGAACAGAGTCACACCTTAAAAAGCACACTATGTCTGCTTAACGGGAAAGGTGAGGTGGGGTGATGCATAAAACAAGGGTTTGAAATTAGCTCAGAGACCGTTTCATAAGCCAAATATGTAATAGACAAGGCCTACTCCCTGCTCAGTGAACTGGACTCAACACCCCCTAGTCACCGCACAACAATATATCTGACTAGTAAGAATCTGAAAACCTATGTATTGATATCTCTCTGTAAGTGAATCAAGAGGGTGTAAAGCGGCATAAACACAGCAGGGAAAAGCAGCCAAGACCCATTCTAAACATAAATTACTTAAAAGAACCCACAAAACAAAGACAGTGAAAGAGAGAGAAATTCTTACAAAATCCGTTCAGGGGCTCTGATGCCACCTGGATTGACCATATCTAGACCCACAGCTGGATGAGACATAAGGCTGGACACTCTTTGGGCTGAGAGGATTGGTGAGGTTGGGTGAGCAAACGCAGACCCTTTAAAGTAATACCGCGGGGAACCCACCCCATGGGTCCCAAATCTCCAGGTTCAAGGGCATCTTCCTACATCGAAAACATGCATGGGAAACCCAGATGATGGTACACCGTGTGATCGGGAAAGGTTTCTAAAACGCACCTCATTTCTCCTCTCCTTATGCTCGGGTTCGCCATTCCAGCCGCTTGACTAAACATCTCCCTACTTGGAGAATCAGCACCTTCAACCTCCTGTTTCGTACAGGTTGCAATTTGTCCTGAGCATGAACGGGAAGAGGGGGAACCAACGAGAGACTAGCCTTAGGTGTTGGGACAGGCACAGGTCACTCCATTTTCCCATCAGGAAGAAGAATGAACCACAGGCTCAGCCTGCCCCCCGGAACCAGAATAGGGCCTGAAGCAATCCTGCGCTTTTGCGGCCGGCTCCCAAAAAAGCGAGTTGACAAATGGAGCTCAGGGGCACTGCAATTCACAAACCTGCAGAGTTATAAATGATAACTCCCGTCCACAAATATATTGACGGAAGGCAACGAAGAGGACGTGAAAGCAAGGCAGAATTGCAGGAAACAGATTTCAGGAGGTAGTTTCGACTCGCCTTTAAAGCACGTGAAAAACCGCAAAACGTTGACAATGATGCCCTTGGCCAAAAAGGGCGTATGCGTTTTTTCCTGAATATATTCAGGAAAAAACGCATACGCCCTTTTTGGCCAACCAAGCAAGCCGGAAGGGCAAATCAGCGCTACAAAAAAGTCTCGCTTGCCATCGGTCCAAAGGGCCATGCTGAAAAAAGTGTAAAAACCAGAAAAGCAGGACAGGCCGTTGGAGACATGGGAGCCTTGCTACGCTGATGGGCAGGATGTAAATTGCCAACAGCCACTCTGGAGAAGTGTACGGTGTGTCCTGAAACATGTAATAAACACAACTTAGAGAGCATAGGGCACTTCCACTCATGGGCGTATAAATTGGGAAAACTAAACATCAACAAGACACAGGCACCCCAGAGTTTAGGGCTGCTCTGTGTCCATGAACCTCCACGTCGGTACACATTAAATATCCCAGGAAAGAGAAAAATGGATAAAGAAGTTGTGGTACTTAGGCACAATGGAATATCACTCAGCCATGAAATCAATGTCATAAGGCTAGTTAGCAGCATGAGGAGTGGATTTAGGGACGATGATTCTAAGTGAAATAAGTCACACAGAAAAAGACACTTATCCTAAGATATCGCTTATAGAGGGAATGTCCAAATCGCTACACTTGAACTGAATTACAAAACAGAACAGAGTCACACCTTAAAAAGCACACTATGTCTGCTTAACGGGAAAGGTGAGGTGGGGTGATGCATAAAACAAGGGTTTGAAATTAGCTCAGAGACCGTTTCATAAGCCAAATATGTAATAGACAAGGCCTACTCCCTGCTCAGTGAACTGGACTCAACACCCCCTAGTCACCGCACAAGAATATATCTGACTAGTAAGAATCTGAAAACCTATGTATTGATATCTCTCTGTAAGTGAATCAAGAGGGTGTAAAGCGGCATAAACACAGCAGGGAAAAGCAGCCAAGACCCATTCTAAACATAAATTACTTAAAAGAACCCACAAAACAAAGACAGTGAAAGAGAGAGAAATTCTTACAAAATCCGTTCAGGGGCTCTGATGCCACCTGGATTGACCATATCTAGACCCACAGCTGGATGAGACATAAGGCTGGACACTCTTGGGGCTGAGAGGATTGGTGAGGTTGGGTGAGCAAACGCAGACCCTTTAAAGTAATACCGCGGGGAACCCACCCCATGGGTCCCAAATCTCCAGGTTCAAGGGTATCTTCCTACATCGAAAACATGCATGGGAAACCCAGATGATGGTACACCGTGTGATCGGGAAAGGTTTCTAAAACGCACCTCATTTCTCCTCTCCTTGTGCTCGGGTTCGCCATTCCAGCCGCTTGACTAAACATCTCCCTACTTGGAGAATCAGCACCTTCAACCTCCTGTTTCGTACAGTTTGCAATTTGTCCTGAGCATGAACGGGAAGAGGGGGAACCAACGAGAGACTAGCCTTAGGTGTTGGGACAGGCACAGGTCACTCCATTTTCCCATCAGGAAGAAGAATGAACCACAGGCTCAGCCTGCCCCCCGGAACCAGAATAGGGCCTGAAGCAATCCTGCGCTTTTGCGGCCGGCTCCCAAAAAAGCGAGTTGACAAATGGAGCTCAGGGGCACTGCAATTCACAAACCTGCAGAGTTATAAATGATAACTCCCGTCCACAAATATATTGACGGAAGGCAACGAAGAGGACGTGAAAGCAAGGCAGAATTGCAGGAAACAGATTTCAGGAGGTAGTTTCGACTCGCCTTTAAAGCACGTGAAAAACCGCAAAACGTTGACAATGATGCCCTTGGCCAAAAAGGGCGTATGCGTTTTTTCCTGAATATATTCAGGAAAAAACGCATACGCCCTTTTTGGCCAACCAAGCAAGCCGGAAGGGCAAATCAGCGCTACAAAAAAGTCTCGCTTGCCATCGGTCCAAAGGGCCATGCTGAAAAAAGTGTAAAAACCAGAAAAGCAGGACAGGCCATGGAGACATGGGAGCCTTGCTACGCTGATGGGCGGGATGTAAATTGCCAACAGCCACTCTGGAGAAGTGTACGGTGTGTCCTGAAACATGTAATAAACACAACTTAGAGAGCATAGGGCACTTCCACTCATGGGCGTATAAATTGGGAAAACTAAACATCAACAAGACACAGGCACCACAAAGTTTAGGGCTGCCCTGTTTCCAAGAACCTCCACGTCGGTACACCTTAAATATCCCAAGAAAGAGAAAAATGGATAAAGAAGTTGTGGTACTTAGGCACAATGGAATATCACTCAGCCATGAAATCAATGTCATAAGGCTAGTTAGCAGCATGAGGAGTGGATTTAGGGACGATGATTCTAAGGGAAATAAGTCACACAGAAAAAGACACTTATCCTAAGATATCGCTTATAGAGGGAATGTCAAAATCGCTACACTTGAACTGAATTACAAAACAGAACAGAGTCACACCTTAAAAAGCACACTATGTCTGCTTAACGGGAAAGGTGAGGTGGGGTGATGCATAAAACAAGGGTTTGAAATTAGCTCAGAGACCGTTTCATAAGCCAAATATGTACTAGACAAGGCCACTCCCTGCTCAGTGAACTGGACTCAACACCCCCTAGTCACCGCACAACAATATATCTGACTAGTAAGAATCTGAAAACCTATGTATTGATATCTCTCTGTAAGTGAATCAAGAGGGTGTAAAGCGGCATAAACACAGCAGGGAAAAGCAGCCAAGACCCATTCTAAACATAAATTACTTAAAAGAACCCACAAAACAAAGACAGTGAAAGAGAGAGAAATTCTTACAAAATCCGTTCAGGGGCTCTGATGCCACCTGGATTGACCATATGTAGACCCACAGCTGGATGAGACATAAGGCTGGACACTCTTGGGGCTGAGAGGATTGGTGAGGTTGGGTGAGCAAACGCAGACCCTTTAAAGTAATACCACGGGGAACCCACCCCATGGGTCCCAAATCTCCAGGTTCAAGGGCATCTTCCTACATCGAAAACATGCATGGGAAACCCAGATGATGGTACACCGTGTGATCGGGAAAGGTTTCTAAAACGCACCTCATTTCTCCTCTCCTTGTGCTCGGGTTCGCCATTCCAGCCGCTTGACTAAACATCTCCCTACTTGGAGAATCAGCACCTTCAACCTCCTGTTTCGTACAGGTTGCAAATTGTCCTGAGCATGAACGGGAAGAGGGGGAACCAACGAGAGACTAGCCTTAGGTGTTGGGACAGGCACAGGTCACTCCACTTTCCCATCAGGAAGAAGAATGAACCACAGGCTCAGCCTGCCCCCCGGAACCAGAATAGGGCCTGAAGCAATCCTGCGCTTTTGCGGCCGGCTCCCAAAAAAGCGAGTTGACAAATGGAGCTCAGGGGCACTGCAATTCACAAACCTGCAGAGTTATAAATGATAACTCCCGTCCACAAATATATTGACGGAAGGCAACAAAGAGGACGTGAAAGCAAGGCAGAATTGCAGGAAACAGATTTCAGGAGGTAGTTTCGACTCGCCTTTAAAGCACGTGAAAAACCGCAAAACGTTGACAATGATGCCCTTGGCCAAAAAGGGCGTATGCGTTTTTTCCTGAATATATTCAGGAAAAAACGAATACGCCCTTTTTGGCCAACCAAGCAAGCCGGAAGGGCAAATCAGCGCTACAAAAAAGTCTCGCTTGCCATCGGTCCAAAGGGCCATGCTGAAAAAAGTGTAAAAACCAGAAAAGCAGGACAGGCCATGGAGACATGGGAGCCTTGCTACGCTGATGGGCGGGATGTAAATTGCCAACAGCCACTCTGGAGAAGTGTACGGTATGTCCTGAAACATGTAATAAACACAACTTAGAGAGCATAGGGCACTTCCACTCATGGGCGTATAAATTGGGAAAACTAAACATCAACAAGACACAGGCACCACAAAGTTTAGGGCTGCCCTGTTTCCAAGAACCTCCACGTCGGTACACCTTAAATATCCCAAGAAAGAGAAAAATGGATAAAGAAGTTGTGGTACTTAGGCACAATGGAATATCACTCAGCCATGAAATCAATGTCATAAGGCTAGTTAGCAGCATGAGGAGTGGATTTAGGGACGATGATTCTAAGTGAAATAAGTCACACAGAAAAAGGCACTTATCCTAAGATATCGCTTATAGAGGGAATGTCAAAATCGCTACACTTGAACTGAATTACAAAACAGAACAGAGTCACACCTTAAAAAGCACACTATGTCTGCTTAACGGGAAAGGTGAGGTGGGGTGATGCATAAAACAAGGGTTTGAAATTAGCTCAGAGACCGTTTCATAAGCCAAATATGTAATAGACAAGGCCACTCCCTGCTCAGTGAACTGGACTCAACACCCCCTAGTCACCGCACAACAATATATCTGACTAGTAAGAATCTGAAAACCTATGTATTGATATCTCTCTGTAAGTGAATCAAGAGGGTGTAAAGCGGCATAAACACAGCAGGGAAAAGCAGCCAAGACCCATTCTAAACATAAATTACTTAAAAGAACCCACAAAACAAAGACAGTGAAAGAGAGAGAAATTCTTACAAAATCCGTTCAGGGGCTCTGATGCCACCTGGATTGACCATATCTAGACCCACAGCTGGATGAGACATAAGGCTGGACACTCTTGGGGCTGAGAGGATTGGTGAGGTTGGGTGAGCAAACGCAGACCCTTTAAAGTAATACCGCGGGGAACCCACCCCATGGGTCCCAAATCTCCAGGTTCAAGGGCATCTTCCTACATCGAAAACATGCATGGGAAACCCAGATGATGGTACACCGTGTGATCGGGAAAGGTTTCTAAAACGCACCTCATTTCTCCTCTCCTTGTGCTCGGGTTCGCCATTCCAGCCGCTTGACTAAACATCTCCCTACTTGGAGAATCAGCACCTTCAACCTCCTGTTTCGTACAGGTTGCAAATTGTCCTGAGCATGAACGGGAAGAGGGGGAACCAACGAGAGACTAGCCTTAGGTGTTGGGACAGGCACAGGTCACTCCATTTTCCCATCAGGAAGAAGAATGAACCACAGGCTCAGCCTGCCCCCCGGAACCAGAATAGGGCCTGAAGCAATCCTGCGCTTTTGCGGCCGGCTCCCAAAAAAGCGAGTTGACAAATGGAGCTCAGGGGCACTGCAATTCACAAACCTGCAGAGTTATAAATGATAACTCCCGTCCACAAATATATTGACGGAAGGCAACAAAGAGGACGTGAAAGCAAGGCAGAATTGCAGGAAACAGATTTCAGGAGGTAGTTTCGACTCGCCTTTAAAGCACGTGAAAAACCGCAAAACGTTGACAATGATGCCCTTGGCCAAAAAGGGCGTATGCGTTTTTTCCTGAATATATTCAGGAAAAAACGAATACGCCCTTTTTGGCCAACCAAGCAAGCCGGAAGGGCAAATCAGCGCTACAAAAAAGTCTCGCTTGCCATCGGTCCAAAGGGCCATGCTGAAAAAAGTGTAAAAACCAGAAAAGCAGGACAGGCCATGGAGACATGGGAGCCTTGCTACGCTGATGGGCGGGATGTAAATTGCCAACAGCCACTCTGGAGAAGTGTACGGTGTGTCCTGAAACATGTAATAAACACAACTTAGAGAGCATAGGGCACTTCCACTCATGGGCGTATAAATTGGGAAAACTAAACATCAACAAGACACAGGCACCACAAAGTTTAGGGCTGCCCTGTTTCCAAGAACCTCCACGTCGGTACACCTTAAATATCCCAAGAAAGAGAAAAATGGATAAAGAAGTTGTGGTACTTAGGCACAATGGAATATCACTCAGCCATGAAATCAATGTCATAAGGCTAGTTAGCAGCATGAGGAGTGGATTTAGGGACGATGATTCTAAGTGAAATAAGTCACACAGAAAAAGGCACTTATCCTAAGATATCGCTTATAGAGGGAATGTCAAAATCGCTACACTTGAACTGAATTACAAAACAGAACAGAGTCACACCTTAAAAAGCACACTATGTCTGCTTAACGGGAAAGGTGAGGTGGGGTGATGCATAAAACAAGGGTTTGAAATTAGCTCAGAGACCGTTTCATAAGCCAAATATGTAATAGACAAGGCCACTCCCTGCTCAGTGAACTGGACTCAACACCCCCTAGTCACCGCACAACAATATATCTGACTAGTAAGAATCTGAAAACCTATGTATTGATATCTCTCTGTAAGTGAATCAAGAGGGTGTAAAGCGGCATAAACACAGCAGGGAAAAGCAGCCAAGACCCATTCTAAACATAAATTACTTAAAAGAACCCACAAAACAAAGACAGTGAAAGAGAGAGAAATTCTTACAAAATCCGTTCAGGGGCTCTGATGCCACCTGGATTGACCATATCTAGACCCACAGCTGGATGAGACATAAGGCTGGACACTCTTGGGGCTGAGAGGATTGGTGAGGTTGGGTGAGCAAACGCAGACCCTTTAAAATAATACCGCGGGGTACCCACCCCATGGGTCCCAAATCTCCAGGTTCAAGGGCATCTTCCTACATCGAAAACATGCATGGGAAACCCAGATGATGGTACACCGTGTGATCGGGAAAGGTTTCTAAAACGCACCTCATTTCTCCTCTTCTTGTGCTCGGGTTCGCCATTCCAGCCGCTTGACTAAACATCTCCCTACTTGGAGAATCAGCACCTTCAACCTCCTGTTTCGTACAGGTTGCAATTTGTCCTGAGCATGAACGGGAAGAGGGGGAACCAACGAGAGACTAGCCTTAGGTGTTGGGACAGGCACAGGTCACTCCATTTTCCCATCAGGAAGAAGAATGAACCACAGGCTCAGCCTGCCCCCCGGAACCAGAATAGGGCCTGAAGCAATCCTGCGCTTTTGCGGCCGGCTCCCAAAAAAGCGAGTTGACAAATGGAGCTCAGGGGCACTGCAATTCACAAACCTGCAGAGTTATAAATGATAACTCCCGTCCACAAATATATTGACGGAAGGCAACGAAGAGGACGTGAAAGCAAGGCAGAATTGCAGGAAACAGATTTCAGGAGGTAGTTTCGACTCGCCTTTAAAGCACGTGAAAAACCGCAAAACGTTGACAATGATGCCCTTGGCCAAAAAGGGCGTATGCGTTTTTTCCTGAATATATTCAGGAAAAAACGAATACGCCCTTTTTGGCCAACCAAGCAAGCCGGAAGGGCAAATCAGTGCTACAAAAAAGTCTCGCTTGCCATCGGTCCAAAGGGCCATGCTGAAAAAAGTGTAAAAACCAGAAAAGCAGGACAGGCCATGGAGACATGGGAGCCTTGCTACGCTGATGGGCGGGATGTAAATTGCCAACAGCCACTCTGGAGAAGTGTACGGTGTGTCCTGAAACATGTAATAAACACAACTTAGAGAGCATAGGGCACTTCCACTCATGGGCGTATAAATTGGGAAAACTAAACATCAACAAGACACAGGCACCACAAAGTTTAGGGCTGCCCTGTTTCCAAGAACCTCCATGTCGGTACACCTTAAATATCCCAAGAAAGAGAAAAATGGATAAAGAAGTTGTGGTATTAGGCACAATGGAATATCACTCAGCCATGAAATCAATGTCATAAGGCTAGTTAGCAGCATGAGGAGTGGATTTAGGGACGATGATTCTAAGTGAAATAAGTCACACAGAAAAAGACACTTATCCTAAGATATCGCTTATAGAGGGAATGTCCAAATCGCTACACTTGAACTGAATTACAAAACAGAACAGAGTCACACCTTAAAAAGCACACTATGTCTGCTTAACGGGAAAGGTGAGGTGGGGTGATGCATAAAACAAGGGTTTGAAATTAGCTCAGAGACCGTTTCATAAGCCAAATATGTAATAGACAAGGCCTACTCCCTGCTCAGTGAACTGGACTCAACACCCCCTAGTCACCGCACAACAATATATCTGACTAGTAAGAATCTGAAAACCTATGTATTGATATCTCTCTGTAAGTGAATCAAGAGGGTGTAAAGCGGCATAAACACAGCAGGGAAAAGCAGCCAAGACCCATTCTAAACATAAATTACTTAAAAGAACCCACAAAACAAAGACAGTGAAAGAGAGAGAAATTCTTACAAAATCCGTTCAGGGGCTCTGATGCCACCTGGATTGACCATATCTAGACCCACAGCTGGATGAGACATAAGGCTGGACACTCTTGGGGCTGAGAGGATTGGTGAGGTTGGGTGAGCAAACGCAGACCCTTTAAAGTAATACCGCGGGGAACCCACCCCATGGGTCCCAAATCTCCAGGTTCAAGGGTATCTTCCTACATCGAAAACATGCATGGGAAACCCAGATGATGGTACACCGTGTGATCGGGAAAGGTTTCTAAAACGCACCTCATTTCTCCTCTCCTTGTGCTCGGGTTTGCCATTCCAGCCGCTTGACTAAACATCTCCCTACTTGGAGAATCAGCACCTTCAACCTCCTGTTTCGTACAGTTTGCAATTTGTCCTGAGCATGAACGGGAAGAGGGGGAACCAACGAGAGACTAGCCTTAGGTGTTGGGACAGGCACAGGTCACTCCATTTTCCCATCAGGAAGAAGAATGAACCACAGGCTCAGCCTGCCCCCCGGAACCAGAATAGGGCCTGAAGCAATCCTGCGCTTTTGCGGCCGGCTCCCAAAAAAGCGAGTTGACAAATGGAGCTCAGGGGCACTGCAATTCACAAACCTGCAGAGTTATAAATGATAACTCCCGTCCACAAATATATTGACGGAAGGCAACGAAGAGGACGTGAAAGCAAGGCAGAATTGCAGGAAACAGATTTCAGGAGGTAGTTTCGACTCGCCTTTAAAGCACGTGAAAAACCGCAAAACGTTGACAATGATGCCCTTGGCCAAAAAGGGCGTATGCGTTTTTTCCTGAATATATTCAGGAAAAAACGCATACGCCCTTTTTGGCCAACCAAGCAAGCCGGAAGGGCAAATCAGCGCTACAAAAAAGTCTCGCTTGCCATCGGTCCAAAGGGCCATGCTGAAAAAAGTGTAAAAACCAGAAAAGCAGGACAGGCCATGGAGACATGGGAGCCTTGCTACGCTGATGGGCGGGATGTAAATTGCCAACAGCCACTCTGGAGAAGTGTACGGTGTGTCCTGAAACATGTAATAAACACAACTTAGAGAGCATAGGGCACTTCCACTCATGGGCGTATAAATTGGGAAAACTAAACATCAACAAGACACAGGCACCACAAAGTTTAGGGCTGCCCTGTTTCCAAGAACCTCCATGTCGGTACACCTTAAATATCCCAAGAAAGAGAAAAATGGATAAAGAAGTTGTGGTACTTAGGCACAATGGAATATCACTCAGCCATGAAATCAATGTCATAAGGCTAGTTAGCAGCATGAGGAGTGGATTTAGGGACGATGATTCTAAGTGAAATAAGTCACACAGAAAAAGACACTTATCCTAAGATATCGCTTATAGAGGGAATGTCCAAATCGCTACACTTGAACTGAATTACAAAACAGAACAGAGTCACACCTTAAAAAGCACACTATGTCTGCTTAACGGGAAAGGTGAGGTGGGGTGATGCATAAAACAAGGGTTTGAAATTAGCTCAGAGACCGTTTCATAAGCCAAATATGTAATAGACAAGGCCTACTCCCTGCTCAGTGAACTGGACTCAACACCCCCTAGTCACCGCACAACAATATATCTGACTAGTAAGAATCTGAAAACCTATGTATTGATATCTCTCTGTAAGTGAATCAAGAGGGTGTAAAGCGGCATAAACACAGCAGGGAAAAGCAGCCAAGACCCATTCTAAACATAAATTACTTAAAAGAACCCACAAAACAAAGACAGTGAAAGAGAGAGAAATTCTTACAAAATCCGTTCAGGGGCTCTGATGCCACCTGGATTGACCATATCTAGACCCACAGCTGGATGAGACATAAGGCTGGACACTCTTGGGGCTGAGAGGATTGGTGAGGTTGGGTGAGCAAACGCAGACCCTTTAAAGTAATACCGCGGGGTACCCACCCCATGGGTCCCAAATCTCCAGGTTCAAGGGCATCTTCCTACATCGAAAACATGCATGGGAAACCCAGATGATGGTACACCGTGTGATCGGGAAAGGTTTCTAAAACGCACCTCATTTCTCCTCTCCTTGTGCTCGGGTTCGCCATTCCAGCCGCTTGACTAAACATCTCCCTACTTGGAGAATCAGCACCTTCAACCTCCTGTTTCGTACAGGTTGCAATTTGTCCTGAGCATGAACGGGAAGAGGGGGAACCAACGAGAGACTAGCCTTAGGTGTTGGGACAGGCACAGGTCACTCCATTTTCCCATCAGGAAGAAGAATGAACCACAGGCTCAGCCTGCCCCCCGGAACCAGAATAGGGCCTGAAGCAATCCTGCGCTTTTGCGGCCGGCTCCCAAAAAAGCGAGTTGACAAATGGAGCTCAGGGGCACTGCAATTCACAAACCTGCAGAGTTATAAATGATAACTCCCGTCCACAAATATATTGACGGAAGGCAACGAAGAGGACGTGAAAGCAAGGCAGAATTGCAGGAAACAGATTTCAGGAGGTAGTTTCGACTCGCCTTTAAAGCACGTGAAAAACCGCAAAACGTTGACAATGATGCCCTTGGCCAAAAAGGGCGTATGCGTTTTTTCCTGAATATATTCAGGAAAAAACGCATACGCCCTTTTTGGCCAACCAAGCAAGCCGGAAGGGCAAATCAGCGCTACAAAAAAGTCTCGCTTGCCATCGGTCCAAAGGGCCATGCTGAAAAAAGTGTAAAAACCAGAAAAGCAGGACAGGCCATGGAGACATGGGAGCCTTGCTACGCTGATGGGCGGGATGTAAATTGCCAACAGCCACTCTGGAGAAGTGTACGGTGTGTCCTGAAACATGTAATAAACACAACTTAGAGAGCATAGGGCACTTCCACTCATGGGCGTATAAATTGGGAAAACTAAACATCAACAAGACACAGGCACCACAAAGTTTAGGGCTGCCCTGTTTCCAAGAACCTCCATGTCGGTACACCTTAAATATCCCAAGAAAGAGAAAAATGGATAAAGAAGTTGTGGTACTTAGGCACAATGGAATATCACTCAGCCATGAAATCAATGTCATAAGGCTAGTTAGCAGCATGAGGAGTGGATTTAGGGACGATGATTCTAAGTGAAATAAGTCACACAGAAAAAGACACTTATCCTAAGATATCGCTTATAGAGGGAATGTCCAAATCGCTACACTTGAACTGAATTACAAAACAGAACAGAGTCACACCTTAAAAAGCACACTATGTCTGCTTAACGGGAAAGGTGAGGTGGGGTGATGCATAAAACAAGGGTTTGAAATTAGCTCAGAGACCGTTTCATAAGCCAAATATGTAATAGACAAGGCCACTCCCTGCTCAGTGAACTGGACTCAACACCCCCTAGTCACCGCACAACAATATATCTGACTAGTAAGAATCTGAAAACCTATGTATTGATATCTCTCTGTAAGTGAATCAAGAGGGTGTAAAGCGGCATAAACACAGCAGGGAAAAGCAGCCAAGACCCATTCTAAACATAAATTACTTAAAAGAACCCACAAAACAAAGACAGTGAAAGAGAGAGAAATTCTTACAAAATCCGTTCAGGGGCTCTGATGCCACCTGGATTGACCATATCTAGACCCACAGCTGGATGAGACATAAGGCTGGACACTCTTGGGGCTGAGAGGATTGGTGAGGTTGGGTGAGCAAACGCAGACCCTTTAAAGTAATACCGCGGGGTACCCACCCCATGGGTCCCAAATCTCCAGGTTCAAGGGCATCTTCCTACATCGAAAACATGCATGGGAAACCCAGATGATGGTACACCGTGTGATCGGGAAAGGTTTCTAAAACGCACCTCATTTCTCCTCTCCTTGTGCTCGGGTTCGCCATTCCAGCCGCTTGACTAAACATCTCCCTACTTGGAGAATCAGCACCTTCAACCTCCTGTTTCGTACAGGTTGCAATTTGTCCTGAGCATGAACGGGAAGAGGGGGAACCAACGAGAGACTAGCCTTAGGTGTTGGGACAGGCACAGGTCACTCCATTTTCCCATCAGGAAGAAGAATGAACCACAGGCTCAGCCTGCCCCCCGGAACCAGAATAGGGCCTGAAGCAATCCTGCGCTTTTGCGGCCGGCTCCCAAAAAAGCGAGTTGACAAATGGAGCTCAGGGGAACTGCAATTCACAAACCTGCAGAGTTATAAATGATAACTCCCGTCCCCAAATATATTGACGGAAGGCAACGAAGAGGACGTGAAAGCAAGGCAGAATTGCAGGAAACAGATTTCAGGAGGTAGTTTCGACTCGCCTTTAAAGCACGTGAAAAACCGCAAAACGTTGACAATGATGCCCTTGGCCAAAAAGGGCGTATGCGTTTTTTCCTGAATATATTCAGGAAAAAACGAATACGCCCTTTTTGGCCAACCAAGCAAGCCGGAAGGGCAAATCAGTGCTACAAAAAAGTCTCGCTTGCCATCGGTCCAAAGGGCCATGCTGAAAAAAGTGTAAAAACCAGAAAAGCAGGACAGGCCATGGAGACATGGGAGCCTTGCTACGCTGATGGGCGGGATGTAAATTGCCAACAGCCACTCTGGAGAAGTGTACGGTGTGTCCTGAAACATGTAATAAACACAACTTAGAGAGCATAGGGCACTTCCACTCATGGGCGTATAAATTGGGAAAACTAAACATCAACAAGACACAGGAACCACAAAGTTTAGGGCTGCCCTGTTTCCAAGAACCTCCATGTCGGTACACCTTAAATATCCCAAGAAAGAGAAAAATGGATAAAGAAGTTGTGGTACTTAGCCACAATGGAATATCACTCAGCCATGAAATCAATGTCATAAGGCTAGTTAGCAGCATGAGGAGTGGATTTAGGGACGATGATTCTAAGTGAAATAAGTCACACAGAAAAAGACACTTATCCTAAGATATCGCTTATAGAGGGAATGTCCAAATCGCTACACTTGAACTGAATTACAAAACAGAACAGAGTCACACCTTAAAAAGCACACTATGTCTGCTTAACGGGAAAGGTGAGGTGGGGTGATGCATAAAACAAGGGTTTGAAATTAGCTCAGAGACCGTTTCATAAGCCAAATATGTAATAGACAAGGCCACTCCCTGCTCAGTGAACTGGACTCAACACCCCCTAGTCACCGCACAACAATATATCTGACTAGTAAGAATCTGAAAACCTATGTATTGATATCTCTCTGTAAGTGAATCAAGAGGGTGTAAAGCGGCATAAACACAGCAGGGAAAAGCAGCCAAGACCCATTCTAAACATAAATTACTTAAAAGAACCCACAAAACAAAGACAGTGAAAGAGAGAGAAATTCTTACAAAATCCGTTCAGGGGCTCTGATGCCACCTGGATTGACCATATCTAGACCCACAGCTGGATGAGACATAAGGCTGGACACTCTTGGGGCTGAGAGGATTGGTGAGGTTGGGTGAGCAAACGCAGACCCTTTAAAGTAATACCGCGGGGTACCCACCCCATGGGTCCCAAATCTCCAGGTTCAAGGGCATCTTCCTACATCGAAAACATGCATGGGAAACCCAGATGATGGTACACCGTGTGATCGGGAAAGGTTTCTAAAACGCACCTCATTTCTCCTCTCCTTGTGCTCGGGTTCGCCATTCCAGCCGCTTGACTAAACATCTCCCTACTTGGAGAATCAGCACCTTCAACCTCCTGTTTCGTACAGGTTGCAATTTGTCCTGAGCATGAACGGGAAGAGGGGGAACCAACGAGAGACTAGCCTTAGGTGTTGGGACAGGCACAGGTCACTCCATTTTCCCATCAGGAAGAAGAATGAACCACAGGCTCAGCCTGCCCCCCGGAACCAGAATAGGGCCTGAAGCAATCCTGCGCTTTTGCGGCCGGCTCCCAAAAAAGCGAGTTGACAAATGGAGCTCAGGGGCACTGCAATTCACAAACCTGCAGAGTTATAAATGATAACTCCCGTCCACAAATATATTGACGGAAGGCAACGAAGAGGACGTGAAAGCAAGGCAGAATTGCAGGAAACAGATTTCAGGAGGTAGTTTCGACTCGCCTTTAAAGCACGTGAAAAACCGCAAAACGTTGACAATGATGCCCTTGGCCAAAAAGGGCGTATGCGTTTTTTCCTGAATATATTCAGGAAAAAACGAATACGCCCTTTTTGGCCAACCAAGCAAGCCGGAAGGGCAAATCAGCGCTACAAAAAAGTCTCGCTTGCCATCGGTCCAAAGGGCCATGCTGAAAAAAGTGTAAAAACCAGAAAAGCAGGACAGGCCGTTGGAGACATGGGAGCCTTGCTACGCTGATGGGCGGGATGTAAATTGCCAACAGCCACTCTGGAGAAGTGTACGGTGTGTCCTGAAACATGTAATAAACACAACTTAGAGAGCATAGGGCACTTCCACTCATGGGCGTATAAATTGGGAAAACTAAACATCAACAAGACACAGGCACCCCAGAGTTTAGGGCTGCTCTGTGTCCATGAACCTCCACGTCGGTACACATTAAATATCCCAGGAAAGAGAAAAATGGATAAAGAAGTTGTGGTACTTAGGCACAATGGAATATCACTCAGCCATGAAATCAATGTCATAAGGCTAGTTAACAGCATGAGGAGTGGATTTAGGGACGATGATTCTAAGTGAAATAAGTCACACAGAAAAAGACACTTATCCTAAGATATCGCTTATAGAGGGAATGTCCAAATCGCTACACTTGAACTGAATTACAAAACAGAACAGAGTCACACCTTAAAAAGCACACTATGTCTGCTTAACGGGAAAGGTGAGGTGGGGTGATGCATAAAACAAGGGTTTGAAATTAGCTCAGAGACCGTTTCATAAGCCAAATATGTAATAGACAAGGCCTACTCCCTGCTCAGTGAACTGGACTCAACACCCCCTAGTCACCGCACAAGAATATATCTGACTAGTAAGAATCTGAAAACCTATGTATTGATATCTCTCTGTAAGTGAATCAAGAGGGTGTAAAGCGGCATAAACACAGCAGGGAAAAGCAGCCAAGACCCATTCTAAACATAAATTACTTAAAAGAACCCACAAAACAAAGACAGTGAAAGAGAGAGAAATTCTTACAAAATCCGTTCAGGGGCTCTGATGCAACCTGGCTTGACCATAACTAGACCCACAGCTGGATGAGACATAAGGCTGGACACTCTTGGGGCTGAGAGGATTGGTGAGGTTGGGTGAGCAAACGCAGGCCCTTTAAAGTAATACCGCGGGGTACCCACACAATGGGTCCCAAATCTCCAGGTTCAAGGGCATCTTCCTACATCGAAAACATGCATGGGAAACCCAGATGATGGTACACCGTGTGATCGGGAAAGGTTTCTAAAACGCACCTCATTTCTCCTCTCCTTGTGCTCGGGTTCGCCATTCCAGCCGCTTGACTAAACATCTCCCTACTTGGAGAATCAGCACCTTCAACCTCCTGTTTCGTACAGTTTGCAATTTGTCCTGAGCATGAACGGGAAGAGGGGGAACCAACGAGAGACTAGCCTTAGGTGTTGGGACAGGCACAGGTCACTCCATTTTCCCATCAGGAAGAAGAATGAACCACAGGCTCAGCCTGCCCCCCGGAACCAGAATAGGGCCTGAAGCAATCCTGCGCTTTTGCGGCCGGCTCCCAAAAAAGCGAGTTGACAAATGGAGCTCAGGGGCACTGCAATTCACAAACCTGCAGAGTTATAAATGATAACTCCCGTCCACAAATATATTGACGGAAGGCAACGAAGAGGACGTGAAAGCAAGGCAGAATTGCAGGAAACAGATTTCAGGAGGTAGTTTCGACTCGCCTTTAAAGCACGTGAAAAACCGCAAAACGTTGACAATGATGCCCTTGGCCAAAAAGGGCGTATGCGTTTTTTCCTGAATATATTCAGGAAAAAACGAATACGCCCTTTTTGGCCAACCAAGCAAGCCGGAAGGGCAAATCAGCGCTACAAAGAAGTCTCGCTTGCCCTCGGTCAAAAGGGCCATGCTGAAAAAAGTGTAAAAACCAGAAAAGCAGGACAGGCCATGGAGACATGGGAGCCTTGCTACGCTGATGGGCGGGATGTAAATTGCCAACAGCCACTCTGGAGAAGTGTACGGTGTGTCCTGAAACATGTAATAAACACAACTTAGAGAGCATAGGGCACTTCCACTCATGGGCGTATAAATTGGGAAAACTAAACATCAACAAGACACAGGCACCACAAAGTTTAGGGCTGCCCTGTTTCCAAGAACCTCCACGTCGGTACACCTTAAATATCCCAGGAAAGAGAAAAATGGATAAAGAAGTTGTGGTACTTAGGCACAATGGAATATCACTCAGCCATGAAATCAATGTCATAAGGCTAGTTAGCAGCATGAGGAGTGGATTTAGGGACGATGATTCTAAGTGAAATAAGTCACACAGAAAAAGACACTTATCCTAAGATATCGCTTATAGAGGGAATGTCCAAATCGCTACACTTGAACTGAATTACAAAACAGAACAGAGTCACACCTTAAAAAGCACACTATGTCTGCTTAACGGGAAAGGTGAGGTGGGGTGATGCATAAAACAAGGGTTTGAAATTAGCTCAGAGACCGTTTCATAAGCCAAATATGTAATAGACAAGGCCACTCCCTGCTCAGTGAACTGGACTCAACACCCCCTAGTCACCGCACAACAATATATCTGACTAGTAAGAATCTGAAAACCTATGTATTGATATCTCTCTGTAAGTGAATCAAGAGGGTGTAAAGCGGCATAAACACAGCAGGGAAAAGCAGCCAAGACCCATTCTAAACATAAATTACTTAAAAGAACCCACAAAACAAAGACAGTGAAAGAGAGAGAAATTCTTACAAAATTCGTTCAGGGGCTCTGATGCCACCTGGATTGACCATATGTAGACCCACAGCTGGATGAGACATAAGGCTGGACACTCTTGGGGCTGAGAAGATTGGTGAGGTTGGGTGAGCAAACGCAGACCCTTTAAAGTAATACCGCGGGGAACCCACCCCATGGGTCCCAAATCTCCAGGTTCAAGGGCATCTTCCTACATCGAAAACATGCATGGGAAACCCAGATGATGGTACACAGTGTGATCGGGAAAGGTTTCTAAAACGCACCTCATTTCTCCTCTCCTTGTGCTCGGGTTCGCCATTCCAGCCGCTTGACTAAACATCTCCCTACTTGGAGAATCAGCACCTTCAACCTCCTGTTTCGTACAGGTTGCAATTTGTCCTGAGCATGAACGGGAAGAGGGGGAACCAACGAGAGACTAACCTTAGGTGTTCGGACAGGCACAGGTCACTCCATTTTCCCATCAGGAAGAAGAATGAACCACAGGCTCAGCCTGCCCCCCGGAACCAGAATAGGGCCTGAAGCAATCCTGCGCTTTTGCAGCCGGCTCCCAAAAAAGCGAGTTGACAAATGGAGCTCAGGGGCACTGCAATTCACAAACCTGCAGAGTTATAAATGATAACTCCCATCCACAAATATATTGACGGAAGGCAACGAAGAGGACTTGAAAGCAAGGCAGAATTGCAGGAAACAGATTTCAGGAGGTAGATTCGACTCGCCTGTAAAGCACGTGAAAAGCCGCAAAACGTTGACAATGATGCCCTTGGCCAAAAAGGGCGTATGCGTTTTTTCCTGAATATATTCAGAAAAAAACGCATACGCCCTTTTTGGCCAACCAAGCAAGCCGGAAGGGCAAATCAGCGCTACAAAGAAGTCTCGCTTGCCCTCGGTCCAAAGGGCCATGCTGAAAAATGTGTAAAAACCAGAAAAGCAGGACAGGCCATGGAGACATGGGAGCCTTGCTACGCTGATAGGCGGGATGTAAATTGCCAACAGCCACTCTGGAGAAGTGTACAGTGTGTCCTGAAACATATAATAAACACAGCTTAGAGAGCATAGGGCACTTCCACTCATGGGCGTATAAATTGGGAAAACTAAACATCAACAAGACACAGGCACCACAAAGTTTAGGGCTGCCCTGTTTCCAAGAACCTCCACGTCGGTACACCTTAAATATCCCAAGAAAGAGAAAAATGGATAAAGAAGTTGTGGTACTTAGGCACAATGGAATATCACTCAGCCATGAAATCAATGTCATAAGGCTAGTTAGCAGCATGAGGAGTGGATTTAGGGACGATGATTCTAAGTGAAATAAGTCACACAGAAAAAGACACTTATCCTAAGATATCGCTTATAGAGGGAATGTCCAAATCGCTACACTTGAACTGAATTACAAAACAGAACAGAGTCACACCTTAAAAAGCACACTATGTCTGCTTAACGGGAAAGGTGAGGTGGGGTGATGCATAAAACAAGGGTTTGAAATTAGCTCAGAGACCGTTTCATAAGCCAAATATGTAATAGACAAGGCCACTCCCTGCTCAGTGAACTGGACTCAACACCCCCTAGTCACCGCACAAGAATATATCTGACTAGTAAGAATCTGAAAACCTATGTATTGATATCTCTCTGTAAGTGAATCAAGAGGGTGTAAAGCGGCATAAACACAGCAGGGAAAAGCAGCCAAGACCCATTCTAAACATAAATTACTTAAAAGAACCCACAAAACAAAGACAGTGAAAGAGAGAGAAATTCTTACAAAATCCGTTCAGGGGCTCTGATGCCACCTGGATTGACCATATCTAGACCCACAGCTGGATGAGACATAAGGCTGGACACTCTTGGGGCTGAGAGGATTGGTGAGGTTGGGTGAGCAAACGCAGACCCTTTAAAGTAATACCGCGGGGTACCCACCCCATGGGTCCCAAATCTCCAGGTTCAAGGGCATCTTCCTACATCGAAAACATGCATGGGAAACCCAGATGATGGTACACCGTGTGATCGGGAAAGGTTTCTAAAACGCACCTCATTTCTCCTCTCCTTGTGCTCGGGTTCGCCATTCCAGCCGCTTGACTAAACATCTCCCTACTTGGAGAATCAGCACCTTCAACCTCCTGTTTCGTACAGGTTGCAATTTGTCCTGAGCATGAACGGGAAGAGGGGGAACCAACGAGAGACTAGCCTTAGGTGTTGGGACAGGCACAGGTCACTCCATTTTCCCATCAGGAAGAAGAATGAACCACAGGCTCAGCCTGCCCCCCGGAACCAGAATAGGGCCTGAAGCAATCCTGCGCTTTTGCGGCCGGCTCCCAAAAAAGCGAGTTGACAAATGGAGCTCAGGGGCACTGCAATTCACAAACCTGCAGAGTTATAAATGATAACTCCCGTCCACAAATATATTGACGGAAGGCAACAAAGAGGACGTGAAAGCAAGGCAGAATTGCAGGAAACAGATTTCAGGAGGTAGTTTCGACTCGCCTTTAAAGCACGTGAAAAACCGCAAAACGTTGACAATGATGCCCTTGGCCAAAAAGGGCGTATGCGTTTTTTCCTGAATATATTCAGGAAAAAACGAATACGCCCTTTTTGGCCAACCAAGCAAGCCGGAAGGGCAAATCAGCGCTACAAAAAAGTCTCGTTTGCCATCGGTTCAAAGGGCCATGCTGAAAAAAGTGTAAAAACCAGAAAAGCAGGACAGGCCATGGAGACATGGGAGCCTTGCTACGCTGATGGGCGGGATGTAAATTGCCAACAGCCACTCTGGAGAAGTGTACGGTGTGTCCTGAAACATGTAATAAACACAACTTAGAGAGCATAGGGCACTTCCACTCATGGGCGTATAAATTGGGAAAACTAAACATCAACAAGATACAGGCACCCCAGAGTTTAGGGCTGCTCTGTGTCCATGAACCTCCACGTCGGTACACATGAAATATCCCAGGAAAGAGAAAAATGGATAAAGAAGTTGTGGTACTTAGGCACAATGGAATATCACTCAGCCATGAAATCAATGTCATAAGGCTAGTTAGCAGCATGAGGAGTGGATTTAGGGACGATGATTCTAAGTGAAATAAGTCACACAGAAAAAGACACTTATCCTAAGATATCGCTTATAGAGGGAATGTCCAAATCGCAACACTTGAACTGAATTACAAAACAGAACAGAGTCACACCTTAAAAAGCACACTATGTCTGCTTAACGGGAAAGGTGAGGTGGGGTGATGCATAAAACAAGGGTTTGAAATTAGCTCAGAGACCGTTTCATAAGCCAAATATGTAATAGACAAGGCCTACTCCCTGCTCAGTGAACTGGACTCAACACCCCCTAGTCACCGCACAAGAATATATCTGACTAGTAAGAATCTGAAAACCTATGTATTGATATCTCTCTGTAAGTGAATCAAGAGGGTGTAAAGCGGCATAAACACAGCAGGGAAAAGCAGCCAAGACCCATTCTAAACATAAATTACTTAAAAGAACCCACAAAACAAAGACAGTGAAAGAGAGAGAAATTCTTACAAAATCCGTTCAGGGGCTCTGATGCCACCTGGATTGACCATATCTAGACCCACAGCTGGATGAGACATAAGGCTGGACACTCTTGGGGCTGAGAGGATTGGTGAGGTTGGGTGAGCAAACGCAGACCCTTTAAAGTAATACCGCGGGGAACCCACCCCATGGGTCCCAAATCTCCAGGTTCAAGGGCATCTTCCTACATCGAAAACATGCATGGGAAACCCAGATGATGGTACACCGTGTGATCGGGAAAGGTTTCTAAAACGCACCTCATTTCTCCTCTCCTTGTGCTCGGGTTCGCCATTCCAGCCGCTTGACTAAACATCTCCCTACTTGGAGAATCAGCACCTTCAACCTCCTGTTTCGTACAGGTTGCAATTTGTCCTGAGCATGAACGGGAAGAGGGGGAACCAACGAGAGACTAGCCTTAGGTGTTGGGACAGGCACAGGTCACTCCATTTTCCCATCAGGAAGAAGAATGAACCACAGGCTCAGCCTGCCCCCCGGAACCAGAATAGGGCCTGAAGCAATCCTGCGCTTTTGCGGCCGGCTCCCAAAAAAGCGAGTTGACAAATGGAGCTCAGGGGCACTGCAATTCACAAACCTGCAGAGTTATAAATGATAACTCCCGTCCACAAATATATTGACGGAAGGCAACGAAGAGGACGTGAAAGCAAGGCAGAATTGCAGGAAACAGATTTCAGGAGGTAGTTTCGACTCGCCTTTAAAGCACGTGAAAAACCGCAAAACGTTGACAATGATGCCCTTGGCCAAAAAGGGCGTATGCGTTTTTTCCTGAATATATTCAGGAAAAAACGAATACGCCCTTTTTGGCCAACCAAGCAAGCCGGAAGGGCAAATCAGCGCTACAAAAAAGTCTCGCTTGCCATCGGTCCAAAGGGCCATGCTGAAAAAAGTGTAAAAACCAGAAAAGCAGGACAGGCCGTTGGAGACATGGGAGCCTTGCTACGCTGATGGGCGGGATGTAAATTGCCAACAGCCACTCTGGAGAAGTGTACGGTGTGTCCTGAAACATGTAATAAACACAACTTAGAGAGCATAGGGCACTTCCACTCATGGGCGTATAAATTGGGAAAACTAAACATCAACAAGACACAGGCACCCCAGAGTTTAGGGCTGCTCTGTGTCCATGAACCTCCACGTCGGTACACATTAAATATCCCAGGAAAGAGAAAAATGGATAAAGAAGTTGTGGTACTTAGGCACAATGGAATATCACTCAGCCATGAAATCAATGTCATAAGGCTAGTTAACAGCATGAGGAGTGGATTTAGGGACGATGATTCTAAGTGAAATAAGTCACACAGAAAAAGACACTTATCCTAAGATATCGCTTATAGAGGGAATGTCCAAATCGCTACACTTGAACTGAATTACAAAACAGAACAGAGTCACACCTTAAAAAGCACACTATGTCTGCTTAACGGGAAAGGTGAGGTGGGGTGATGCATAAAACAAGGGTTTGAAATTAGCTCAGAGACCGTTTCATAAGCCAAATATGTAATAGACAAGGCCTACTCCCTGCTCAGTGAACTGGACTCAACACCCCCTAGTCACCGCACAAGAATATATCTGACTAGTAAGAATCTGAAAACCTATGTATTGATATCTCTCTGTAAGTGAATCAAGAGGGTGTAAAGCGGCATAAACACAGCAGGGAAAAGCAGCCAAGACCCATTCTAAACATAAATTACTTAAAAGAACCCACAAAACAAAGACAGTGAAAGAGAGAGAAATTCTTACAAAATCCGTTCAGGGGCTCTGATGCAACCTGGCTTGACCATAACTAGACCCACAGCTGGATGAGACATAAGGCTGGACACTCTTGGGGCTGAGAGGATTGGTGAGGTTGGGTGAGCAAACGCAGGCCCTTTAAAGTAATACCGCGGGGTACCCACACAATGGGTCCCAAATCTCCAGGTTCAAGGGCATCTTCCTACATCGAAAACATGCATGGGAAACCCAGATGATGGTACACCGTGTGATCGGGAAAGGTTTCTAAAACGCACCTCATTTCTCCTCTCCTTGTGCTCGGGTTCGCCATTCCAGCCGCTTGACTAAACATCTCCCTACTTGGAGAATCAGCACCTTCAACCTCCTGTTTCGTACAGTTTGCAATTTGTCCTGAGCATGAACGGGAAGAGGGGGAACCAACGAGAGACTAGCCTTAGGTGTTGGGACAGGCACAGGTCACTCCATTTTCCCATCAGGAAGAAGAATGAACCACAGGCTCAGCCTGCCCCCCGGAACCAGAATAGGGCCTGAAGCAATCCTGCGCTTTTGCGGCCGGCTCCCAAAAAAGCGAGTTGACAAATGGAGCTCAGGGGCACTGCAATTCACAAACCTGCAGAGTTATAAATGATAACTCCCGTCCACAAATATATTGACGGAAGGCAACGAAGAGGACGTGAAAGCAAGGCAGAATTGCAGGAAACAGATTTCAGGAGGTAGTTTCGACTCGCCTTTAAAGCACGTGAAAAACCGCAAAACGTTGACAATGATGCCCTTGGCCAAAAAGGGCGTATGCGTTTTTTCCTGAATATATTCAGGAAAAAACGAATACGCCCTTTTTGGCCAACCAAGCAAGCCGGAAGGGCAAATCAGCGCTACAAAGAAGTCTCGCTTGCCCTCGGTCAAAAGGGCCATGCTGAAAAAAGTGTAAAAACCAGAAAAGCAGGACAGGCCATGGAGACATGGGAGCCTTGCTACGCTGATGGGCGGGATGTAAATTGCCAACAGCCACTCTGGAGAAGTGTACGGTGTGTCCTGAAACATGTAATAAACACAACTTAGAGAGCATAGGGCACTTCCACTCATGGGCGTATAAATTGGGAAAACTAAACATCAACAAGACACAGGCACCACAAAGTTTAGGGCTGCCCTGTTTCCAAGAACCTCCACGTCGGTACACCTTAAATATCCCAGGAAAGAGAAAAATGGATAAAGAAGTTGTGGTACTTAGGCACAATGGAATATCACTCAGCCATGAAATCAATGTCATAAGGCTAGTTAGCAGCATGAGGAGTGGATTTAGGGACGATGATTCTAAGTGAAATAAGTCACACAGAAAAAGACACTTATCCTAAGATATCGCTTATAGAGGGAATGTCCAAATCGCTACACTTGAACTGAATTACAAAACAGAACAGAGTCACACCTTAAAAAGCACACTATGTCTGCTTAACGGGAAAGGTGAGGTGGGGTGATGCATAAAACAAGGGTTTGAAATTAGCTCAGAGACCGTTTCATAAGCCAAATATGTAATAGACAAGGCCACTCCCTGCTCAGTGAACTGGACTCAACACCCCCTAGTCACCGCACAACAATATATCTGACTAGTAAGAATCTGAAAACCTATGTATTGATATCTCTCTGTAAGTGAATCAAGAGGGTGTAAAGCGGCATAAACACAGCAGGGAAAAGCAGCCAAGACCCATTCTAAACATAAATTACTTAAAAGAACCCACAAAACAAAGACAGTGAAAGAGAGAGAAATTCTTACAAAATTCGTTCAGGGGCTCTGATGCCACCTGGATTGACCATATGTAGACCCACAGCTGGATGAGACATAAGGCTGGACACTCTTGGGGCTGAGAAGATTGGTGAGGTTGGGTGAGCAAACGCAGACCCTTTAAAGTAATACCGCGGGGAACCCACCCCATGGGTCCCAAATCTCCAGGTTCAAGGGCATCTTCCTACATCGAAAACATGCATGGGAAACCCAGATGATGGTACACAGTGTGATCGGGAAAGGTTTCTAAAACGCACCTCATTTCTCCTCTCCTTGTGCTCGGGTTCGCCATTCCAGCCGCTTGACTAAACATCTCCCTACTTGGAGAATCAGCACCTTCAACCTCCTGTTTCGTACAGGTTGCAATTTGTCCTGAGCATGAACGGGAAGAGGGGGAACCAACGAGAGACTAACCTTAGGTGTTCGGACAGGCACAGGTCACTCCATTTTCCCATCAGGAAGAAGAATGAACCACAGGCTCAGCCTGCCCCCCGGAACCAGAATAGGGCCTGAAGCAATCCTGCGCTTTTGCAGCCGGCTCCCAAAAAAGCGAGTTGACAAATGGAGCTCAGGGGCACTGCAATTCACAAACCTGCAGAGTTATAAATGATAACTCCCATCCACAAATATATTGACGGAAGGCAACGAAGAGGACTTGAAAGCAAGGCAGAATTGCAGGAAACAGATTTCAGGAGGTAGATTCGACTCGCCTGTAAAGCACGTGAAAAGCCGCAAAACGTTGACAATGATGCCCTTGGCCAAAAAGGGCGTATGCGTTTTTTCCTGAATATATTCAGAAAAAAACGCATACGCCCTTTTTGGCCAACCAAGCAAGCCGGAAGGGCAAATCAGCGCTACAAAGAAGTCTCGCTTGCCCTCGGTCCAAAGGGCCATGCTGAAAAATGTGTAAAAACCAGAAAAGCAGGACAGGCCATGGAGACATGGGAGCCTTGCTACGCTGATAGGCGGGATGTAAATTGCCAACAGCCACTCTGGAGAAGTGTACAGTGTGTCCTGAAACATATAATAAACACAGCTTAGAGAGCATAGGGCACTTCCACTCATGGGCGTATAAATTGGGAAAACTAAACATCAACAAGACACAGGCACCACAAAGTTTAGGGCTGCCCTGTTTCCAAGAACCTCCACGTCGGTACACCTTAAATATCCCAAGAAAGAGAAAAATGGATAAAGAAGTTGTGGTACTTAGGCACAATGGAATATCACTCAGCCATGAAATCAATGTCATAAGGCTAGTTAGCAGCATGAGGAGTGGATTTAGGGACGATGATTCTAAGTGAAATAAGTCACACAGAAAAAGACACTTATCCTAAGATATCGCTTATAGAGGGAATGTCCAAATCGCTACACTTGAACTGAATTACAAAACAGAACAGAGTCACACCTTAAAAAGCACACTATGTCTGCTTAACGGGAAAGGTGAGGTGGGGTGATGCATAAAACAAGGGTTTGAAATTAGCTCAGAGACCGTTTCATAAGCCAAATATGTAATAGACAAGGCCACTCCCTGCTCAGTGAACTGGACTCAACACCCCCTAGTCACCGCACAAGAATATATCTGACTAGTAAGAATCTGAAAACCTATGTATTGATATCTCTCTGTAAGTGAATCAAGAGGGTGTAAAGCGGCATAAACACAGCAGGGAAAAGCAGCCAAGACCCATTCTAAACATAAATTACTTAAAAGAACCCACAAAACAAAGACAGTGAAAGAGAGAGAAATTCTTACAAGATCCGTTCAGGGGCTCTGATGCCACCTGGATTGACCATATCTAGACCCACAGCTGGATGAGACATAAGGCTGGACACTCTTGGGGCTGAGAGGATTGGTGAGGTTGGGTGAGCAAACGCAGACCCTTTAAAGTAATACCGCGGGGTACCCACCCCATGGGTCCCAAATCTCCAGGTTCAAGGGCATCTTCCTACATCGAAAACATGCATGGGAAACCCAGATGATGGTACACCGTGTGATCGGGAAAGGTTTCTAAAACGCACCTCATTTCTCCTCTCCTTGTGCTCGGGTTCGCCATTCCAGCCGCTTGACTAAACATCTCCCTACTTGGAGAATCAGCACCTTCAACCTCCTGTTTCGTACAGGTTGCAATTTGTCCTGAGCATGAACGGGAAGAGGGGGAACCAACGAGAGACTAGCCTTAGGTGTTGGGACAGGCACAGGTCACTCCATTTTCCCATCAGGAAGAAGAATGAACCACAGGCTCAGCCTGCCCCCCGGAACCAGAATAGGGCCTGAAGCAATCCTGCGCTTTTGCGGCCGGCTCCCAAAAAAGCGAGTTGACAAATGGAGCTCAGGGGCACTGCAATTCACAAACCTGCAGAGTTATAAATGATAACTCCCGTCCACAAATATATTGACGGAAGGCAACAAAGAGGACGTGAAAGCAAGGCAGAATTGCAGGAAACAGATTTCAGGAGGTAGTTTCGACTCGCCTTTAAAGCACGTGAAAAACCGCAAAACGTTGACAATGATGCCCTTGGCCAAAAAGGGCGTATGCGTTTTTTCCTGAATATATTCAGGAAAAAACGAATACGCCCTTTTTGGCCAACCAAGCAAGCCGGAAGGGCAAATCAGCGCTACAAAAAAGTCTCGTTTGCCATCGGTTCAAAGGGCCATGCTGAAAAAAGTGTAAAAACCAGAAAAGCAGGACAGGCCATGGAGACATGGGAGCCTTGCTACGCTGATGGGCGGGATGTAAATTGCCAACAGCCACTCTGGAGAAGTGTACGGTGTGTCCTGAAACATGTAATAAACACAACTTAGAGAGCATAGGGCACTTCCACTCATGGGCGTATAAATTGGGAAAACTAAACATCAACAAGATACAGGCACCCCAGAGTTTAGGGCTGCTCTGTGTCCATGAACCTCCACGTCGGTACACATGAAATATCCCAGGAAAGAGAAAAATGGATAAAGAAGTTGTGGTACTTAGGCACAATGGAATATCACTCAGCCATGAAATCAATGTCATAAGGCTAGTTAGCAGCATGAGGAGTGGATTTAGGGACGATGATTCTAAGTGAAATAAGTCACACAGAAAAAGACACTTATCCTAAGATATCGCTTATAGAGGGAATGTCCAAATCGCAACACTTGAACTGAATTACAAAACAGAACAGAGTCACACCTTAAAAAGCACACTATGTCTGCTTAACGGGAAAGGTGAGGTGGGGTGATGCATAAAACAAGGGTTTGAAATTAGCTCAGAGACCGTTTCATAAGCCAAATATGTAATAGACAAGGCCTACTCCCTGCTCAGTGAACTGGACTCAACACCCCCTAGTCACCGCACAAGAATATATCTGACTAGTAAGAATCTGAAAACCTATGTATTGATATCTCTCTGTAAGTGAATCAAGAGGGTGTAAAGCGGCATAAACACAGCAGGGAAAAGCAGCCAAGACCCATTCTAAACATAAATTACTTAAAAGAACCCACAAAACAAAGACAGTGAAAGAGAGAGAAATTCTTACAAAATCCGTTCAGGGGCTCTGATGCCACCTGGATTGACCATATCTAGACCCACAGCTGGATGAGACATAAGGCTGGACACTCTTGGGGCTGAGAGGATTGGTGAGGTTGGGTGAGCAAACGCAGACCCTTTAAAGTAATACCGCGGGGAACCCACCCCATGGGTCCCAAATCTCCAGGTTCAAGGGCATCTTCCTACATCGAAAACATGCATGGGAAACCCAGATGATGGTACACCGTGTGATCGGGAAAGGTTTCTAAAACGCACCTCATTTCTCCTCTCCTTGTGCTCGGGTTCGCCATTCCAGCCGCTTGACTAAACATCTCCCTACTTGGAGAATCAGCACCTTCAACCTCCTGTTTCGTACAGTTTGCAATTTGTCCTGAGCATGAACGGGAAGAGGGGGAACCAACGAGAGACTAGCCTTAGGTGTTGGGACAGGCACAGGTCACTCCATTTTCCCATCAGGAAGAAGAATGAACCACAGGCTCAGCCTGCCCCCCGGAACCAGAATAGGGCCTGAAGCAATCCTGCGCTTTTGCGGCCGGCTCCCAAAAAAGCGAGTTGACAAATGGAGCTCAGGGGCACTGCAATTCACAAACCTGCAGAGTTATAAATGATAACTCCCGTCCACAAATATATTGACGGAAGGCAACGAAGAGGACTTGAAAGCAAGGCAGAATTGCAGGAAACAGATTTCAGGAGGTAGATTCGACTCGCCTGTAAAGCACGTGAAAAGCCGCAAATCGTTGACAATGATGCCCTTGGCCAAAAAGGGCGTATGCGTTTTTTCCTGAATATATTCAGGAAAAAACGCATACGCCCTTTTTAGCCAACCAAGCAAGCCGGAAGGGCAAATCAGCGCTACAAAGAAGTCTCGCTTGCCCTCGGTCCAAAGGGCCATGCTGAAAAATGTGTAAAAACCAGAAAAGCAGGACAGGCCATGGAGACATGGGAGCCTTGCTACGCTGATAGGCGGGATGTAAATTGCCAACAGCCACTCTGGAGAAGTGTACAGTGTGTCCTGAAACATATAATAAACACAGCTTAGAGAGCATAGGGCACTTCCACTCATGGGCGTATAAATTGGGAAAACTAAACATCAACAAGACACAGGCACCACAAAGTTTAGGGCTGCCCTGTTTCCAAGAACCTCCACGTCGGTACACTTTAAATATCCCAAGAAAGAGAAAAATGGATAAAGAAGTTGTGGTACTTAGGCACAATGGAATATCACTCAGCCATGAAATCAATATCATAAGGCTAGTTAGCAGCATGAGGAGTGGATTTAGGGACGATGATTCTAAGTGAAATAAGTCACACAGAAAAAGACACTTATCCTAAGATATCGCTTATAGAGGGAATGTCCAAATCGCAACACTTGAACTGAATTACAAAACAGAACAGAGTCACACCTTAAAAAGCACACTATGTCTGCTTAACGGGAAAGGTGAGGTGGGGTGATGCATAAAACAAGGGTTTGAAATTAGCTCAGAGACCGTTTCATAAGCCACATATGTAATAGACAAGGCCTACTCCCTGCTCAGTGAACTGGACTCAACACCCCCTAGTCACCGCACAACAATATATCTGACTAGTAAGAATCTGAAAACCTATGTATTGATATCTCTCTGTAAGTGAATCAAGAGGGTGTAAAGCGGCATAAACACAGCAGGGAAAAGCAGCCAAGACCCATTCTAAACATAAATTACTTAAAAGAACCCACAAAACAAAGACAGTGAAAGAGAGAGAAATTCTTACAAAATCCGTTCAGGGGCTCTGATGCCACCTGGATTGACCATATGTAGACCCACAGCTGGATGAGACATAAGGCTGGACACTCTTGGGGCTGAGAAGATTGGTGAGGTTGGGTGAGCAAACGCAGACCCTTTAAAGTAATACCGCAGGGAACCCACCCCATGGGTCCCAAATCTCCAGGTTCAAGGGCATCTTCCTACATCGAAAACATGCATGGGAAACCCAGATGATGGTACACCGTGTGATCGGGAAAGGTTTCTAAAACGCACCTCATTTCTCCTCTCCTTGTGCTCGGGTTCGCCATTCCAGCCGCTTGACTAAACTTCTCCCTACTTGGAGAATCAGCACCTTCAACCTCCTGTTTCGTACAGGTTGCAATTTGTCCTGAGCATGAACGGGAAGAGGGGGAACCAACGAGAGACTAGCCTTAGGTGTTGGGACAGGCACAGGTCACTCCATTTTCCCATCAGGAAGAAGAATGAACCACAGGCTCAGCCTGCCCCCCGGAACCAGAATAGGGCCTGAAGCAATCCTGCGCTTTTGCGGCCGGCTCCCATAAAAGCGAGTTGACAAATGGAGCTCAGGGGCACTGCAATTCACAAACCTGCAGAGTTATAAATGATAACTCCCATCCACAAATATATTGACGGAAGGCAACGAAGAGGACGTGAAAGCAAGGCAGAATTGCAGGAAACAGATTTCAGGAGGTAGATTCGACTCGCCTTTAAAGCACGTGAAAAGCCGCAAAACGTTGACAATGATGCCCTTGGCCAAAAAGGGCGTATGCGTTTTTTCCTGAATATATTCAAGAAAAAACGAATACGCCCTTTTTGGCCAACCAAGCAAGCCGGAAGGGCAAATCAGCGCTACAAAAAAGTCTCGCTTGCCATCGGTCCAAAGGGCCATGCTGAAAAATGTGTAAAAACCAGAAAAGCAGGACAGGCCATGGAGACATGGGAGCCTTGCTACGCTGATGGGCGGGATGTAAATTGTCAACAGCCACTCTGGAGAAGTGTACGGTGCGTCCTGAAACATGTAATAAACACAGCTTAGAGAGCATAGGGCACTTCCACTCATGGGCGTATAAATTGGGAAAAGTAAACATCAACAAGACACAGGCACCACAAAGTTTAGGGCTGCCCTGTTTCCAAGAACCTCCACGTCGGTACACCTTAAATATCCCAAGAAAGAGAAGAATGGATAAAGAACTTGTGGTACTTAGGCACAATGGAATATCACTCAGCCATGAAATCAATGTCATAAGGCTAGTTAGCAGCATGAGGAGTGGATTTAGGGACGATGATTCTAAGTGAAATAAGTCACACAGAAAAAGACACTTATCCTAAGATATCGCTTATAGAGGGAATGTCCAAATCGCTACACTTGAACTGAATTACAAAACAGAACAGAGTCACACCTTAAAAAGCACACTATGGCTGCTTAACGGGAAAGGTGAGGTGGGGTGATGCATAAAACAAGGGTTTGAAATTAGCTCAGAGACCGTTTCATAAGCCAAATATGTAATAGACAAGGCCACTCCCTGCTCAGTGAACTGGACTCAACACCCCCTAGTCACCGCACAAGAATATATCTGACTAGTAAGAATCTGAAAACCTATGTATTGGTATCTCTCTGTAAGTGAATCAAGAGGGTGTAAAGCGGCATAAACACAGCAGGGAAAAGCAGCCAAGACGCATTCTAAACATAAATTACTTAAAAGAACCCACAAAACAAAGACAGTGAAAGAGAGAGAAATTCTTACAAAATCCGTTCAGGGGCTCTGATGCCACCTGGATTGACCATATCTAGACCCACAGCTGGATGAGACATAAGGCTGGACACTCTTTGGGCTGAGAGTATTGGTGAGGTTGGGTGAGCAAACGCAGACCCTTTAAAGTAATACCGCGGGGAACCCACCCCATGGGTCCCAAATCTCCAGGTTCAAGGGCATCTTCCTACATCGAAAACATGCATGGGAAACCCAGATGATGGTACACCGTGTGATCGGGAAAGGTTTCTAAAACGCACCTCATTTCTCCTCTCCTTGTGCTCGGGTTCGCCATTCCAGCCGCTTGACTAAACATCTCCCTACTTGGAGAATCAGCACCTTCAACCTCCTGTTTCGTACAGGTTGCAATTTGTCCTGAGCATGAACGGGAAGAGGGGGAACCAACGAGAGACTAGCCTTAGGTGTTGGGACAGGCACAGGTCACTCCATTTTCCCATCAGGAAGAAGAATGAACCACAGGCTCAGCCTGCCCCCCGGAACCAGAATAGGGCCTGAAGCAATCCTGCGCTTTTGCGGCCGGCTCCCAAAAAAGCGAGTTGACAAATGGAGCTCAGGGGCACTGCAATTCACAAACCTGCAGAGTTATAAATGATAACTCCCGTCCACAAATATATTGACGGAAGACAACGAAGAGGACGTGAAAGCAAGGCAGAATTGCAGGAAACAGATTTCAGGAGGTAGTTTCGACTCGCCTTTAAAGCACGTGAAAAACCGCAAAACGTTGACAATGATGCCCTTGGCCAAAAAGGGCGTATGCGTTTTTTCCTGAATATATTCAGGAAAAAACGCATACGCCCTTTTTGGCCAACCAAGCAAGCCGGAAGGGCAAATCAGCGCTACAAAAAAGTCTCGCTTGCCATCGGTCCAAAGGGCCATGCTGAAAAAAGTGTAAAAACCAGAAAAGCAGGACAGGCCATGGAGACATGGGAGCCTTGCTACGCTGATGGGCGGGATGTAAATTGCCAACAGCCACTCTGGAGAAGTGTACGGTGTGTCCCGAAACATGTAATAAACACAACTTAGAGAGCATAGGGCACTTCCACTCATGGGCGTATAAATTGGGAAAACTAAACATCAACAAGACACAGGCACCCGAGAGTTTAGGGCTGCTCTGTGTCCAAGAACCTCCACGTCGGTACACATTAAATATCCCAGGAAAGAGAAAAATGGATAAAGAAGTTGTGGTACTTAGGCACAATGGAATATCACTCAGCCATGAAATCAATGTCATAAGGCTAGTTAGCAGCATGAGGAGTGGATTTAGGGACGATGATTCTAAGTGAAATAAGTCACACAGAAAAAGACACTTATCCTAAGATATCGCTTATAGAGGGAATGTCAAAATCGCTACACTTGAACTGAATAACAAAACAGTACAGAGTCACACCGTTAGAAGACACACTATGGCTGCTTAACGGGAAAGGTGAGGTGGGGTGATGCATAAAATAAGGGTTTGTAATTAGCTCAGAGACCGTTCCATAAGCCAAATATGTAATAGACAAGACCTACTCCCTGCTCAGTGAACTGGACTCAACACCCCCTAGTCACCGCACAACAATATATCTGACTAGTAAGAATCTGAAAACCTATGTATTGATATCTCTCTGTAAGTGAATCAAGAGGGTGTAAAGCGGCATAAACACAGCAGGGAAAAGCAGCCAAGACCCATTCTAAACATAAATTACTTAAAAGAACCCACAAAACAAAGACAGTGAAAGAGAGAGAAATTCTTACAAAATCCGTTCAGGGGCTCTGATGCCACCTTGATTGACCATATCTAGACCCACAGCTGGATGAGACATAAGGCTGGACACTCTTGGGGCTGAGAGGATTGGTGAGGTTGGGTGAGCAAACGCAGACCCTTTAAAGTAATACCGCGGGGTACCCACCCCATGGGTCCCAAATCTCCAGGTTCAAGGGCATCTTCCTACATCGAAAACATGCATGGGAAACCCAGATGATGGTACACCGTGTGATCGGGAAAGGTTTCTAAAACGCACCTCATTTTTCCTCTCCTTGTGCTCAGCTTCGCCATTCCAGCCCCTTGACTAAACATCTCCCTACTTGGAGAATCAGCACCTTCAACCTCCTGTTTCGTACAGGTTGCAATTTGTCCTGAGCATGAACGGGAAGAGGGGGAACCAACGAGAGACTAGCCTTAGGTGTTGGGACAGGCACAGGTCACTCCATTTTCCCATCAGGAAGAAAAATGAACCACAGGCTCAGCCTGCCCCCCGGAACCAGAATAGGGCCTGAAGCAATCCTGCGCTTTTGCGGCCGGCTCCCAAAAAAGCGAGTTGACAAATGGAGCTCAGGGGCACTGCAATTCACAAACCTGCAGAGTTATAAATGATAACTCCCGTCCACAAATATATTGACGGAAGGCAACGAAGAGGACGTGAAAGCAAGGCAGAATTGCAGGAAACAGATTTCAGGAGGTAGATTCGACTCGCCTTTAAAGCACGTGAAAAGCCGCAAAACATTGACAATGATGCCCTTGGCCAAAAAGGGCGTATGCGTTTTTTCCTGAATATATTCAGGAAAAAACGAATACGCCCTTTTTGGCCAACCAAGCAAGCCGGAAGGGCAAATCAGCGCTACAAAGAAGTCTCGCTTGCCCTCGGTCAAAAGGGCCATGCTGAAAAATGTGTAAAAACCAGAAAAGCAGGACAGGCCATGGAGACATGGGAGCCTTGCTACGCTGATGGGCGGGATGTAAATTGTCAACAGCCACTCTGGAGAAGTGTACGGTGTGTCCTGAAACATGTAATAAACACAGCTTAGAGAGCATAGGGCACTTCCACTCATGGGCGTATAAATTGGGAAAACTAAACATCAACAAGACACAGGCACCACAAAGTTTAGGGCTGCCGTGTTTCCAAGAACCTCCACGTCGGTACACCTTAAATATCCCAAGAAAGAGAAAAATGGATAAAGAACTTGTGGTACTTAGGCACAATGGAATATCACTCAGCCATGAAATCAATGTCATAAGGCTAGTTAGCAGCATGAGGAGTGGATTTAGGGACGATGATTCTAAGTGAAATAAGTCACACAGAAAAAGACACTTATCCTAAGATATCGCTTATAGAGGGAATGTCAAAATCGCTACACTTGAACTGAATTACAAAACAGAACAGAGTCACACCTTAAAAAGCACACTATGTCTGCTTAACGGGAAAGGTGAGGTGGGGTGATGCATAAAACAAGGGTTTGAAATTAGCTCAGAGACCGTTTCATAAGCCAAATATGTAATAGACAAGGCCACTCCCTGCTCAGTGAACTGGACTCAACACCCCCTAGTCACCGCACAAGAATATATCTGACTAGTAAGAATCTGAAAACCTATGTATTGATATCTCTCTGTAAGTGAATCAAGAGGGTGTAAAGCGGCATAAACACAGCAGGGAAAAGCAGCCAAGACCCATTCTAAACATAAATTACTTAAAAGAACCCACAAAACAAAGACAGTGAAAGAGAGAGAAATTCTTACAAAATCCGTTCAGGGGCTCTGATGCCACCTGGATTGACCATATCTAGACCCACAGCTGGATGAGACATAAGGCTGGACACTCTTGGGGCTGAGAGGATTGGTGAGGTTGGGTGAGCAAACGCAGACCCTTTAAAGTAATACCGTGGGGAACCCACCCCATGGGTCCCAAATCTCCAGGTTCAAGGGCATCTTCCTACATCGAAAACATGCATGGGAAACCCAGATGATGGTACACCGTGTGATCGGGAAAGGTTTCTAAAACGCACCTCATTTCTCCTCTCCTTGTGCTCGGGTTTGCCATTCCAGCCACTTGACTAAACATCTCCCTACTTGGAGAATCAGCACCTTCAATCTCCTGTTTCCTACAGGTTGCAATTTGTCCTGAGCATGAACGGGAAGAGGGGGAACCAACGAGAGACTAGCCTTAGGTGTTGGGACAGGCACAGGTCACTCCATTTTCCCATTAGGAAGAAGAATGAACCACAGGCTCAGCCTGCCCCCCGGAACCAGAATAGGGCCTGAAGCAATCCTGCGCTTTTGCGGCCGGCTCCCAAAAAAGCGAGTTGACAATTGGAGCTCAGGGGCACTGCAATTCACAAACCTGCAGAGTTATAAATGATAACTCCCATCCACAAATATATTGATGGAAGGCAACGAAGAGGACTTGAAAGCAAGGCAGAATTGCAGGAAACAGATTTCAGGAGGTAGATTCGACTCGCCTGTAAAGCACGTGAAAAGCCGCAAAACGTTGACAATGATGCCCTTGGCCAAAAAGGGCGTATGCGTTTTTTCCTGAATATATTCAGGAAAAAACGCATACGCCCTTTTTGGCCAACCAAGCAAGCCAGAAGGGCAAATCAGCGCTACAAAGAAGTCTTGCTTGCCCTCGGTCAAAAGGGCCATGCTGAAAAATGTGTAAAAACCAGAAAACCAGGACAGGCCATGGAGACATGGGAGCCTTGCTACGCTGATGGGCGGGATGTAAATTGCCAACAGCCACTCTGGAGAAGTGTACAGTGTGTCCTGAAACATATAATAAACACAGCTTAGAGAGCATAGGGCACTTCCACTCATGGGCGTATAAATTGGGAAAACTAAACATCAACAAGACACAGGCACCCCAGAGTTTAGGGCTGCTCTGTTTCCATGAACCTCCACGTCGGTACACCTTAAATATCCCAGGAAAGAGAAAAATGGATAAAGAAGTTGTGGTACTTAGGCACAATGGAATATCACTCAGCCATGAAATCAATGTCATAAGGCTAGTTAGCAGCATGAGGAGTGGATTTAGGGACGATGATTCTAAGTGAAATAAGTCACACAGAAAAAGACACTTATCCTAAGATATCGCTTATAGAGGGAATGTCAAAATCGCTACACTTGAACTGAATTACAAAACAGAACAGAGTCACACCTTTAGAAGACACACTATGGCTGCTTAACGGGAAAGGTGAGGTGGGGTGATGCATAAAACAAGGGTTTGTAATTAGCTCAGATACCGTTCCATAAGCCAAATATGTAATAAACAAGACCTACTCCCTGCTCAGTGAACTGGACTCAACACCCCCTAGTCACCGCACAACAATATATCTGACTAGTAAGAATCTGAAAACCTATGTATGGATATCTCTCTGTAAGTGAATCAAGAGGGTGTAAAGCGGCATAAACACAGCAGGGAAAAGCAGCCAAGACCCATTCTAAACATAAATTACTTAAAAGAACCCACAAAACAAAGACAGTGAAAGAGAGAGAAATTCTTACAAAATCCGTTCAGGGGCTCTGATGCCACCTGGATTGACCATATCTAGTCCCACAGCTGGATGAGACATAAGGCTGGACACTCTTGGGGCTGAGAGGATTGGTGAGGTTGGGTGAGCAAACGCAGACCCTTTAAAGTAATACCGCGGGGAACCCACCCCATGGGTCCCAAATCTCCAGGTTCAAGGGCATCTTCCTACATCGAAAACATGCATGGGAAACCCAGATGATGGTACACCGTGTGATCGGGAAAGGTTTCTAAAACGCACCTCATTTCTCCTCTCCTTGTGCTCGGGTTCGCCATTCCAGCCGCTTGACTAAACATCTCCCTACTTGGAGAATCAGCACCTTCAACCTCCTGTTTCGTACAGGTTGCAATTTGTCCTGAGCATGAACGGGAAGAGGGGGAACCAACGAGAGACTAGCCTTAGGTGTTGGGACAGGCACAGGTCACTCCATTTTCCCATCAGGAAGAAGAATGAACCACAGGCTCAGCCTGCCCCCCGGAACCAGAATAGGGCCTGAAGCAATCCTGCGCTTTTGCGGCCGGCTCCCATAAAAGCGAATTGACAAATGGAGCTCAGGGGCACTGCAATTCACAAACCTGCAGAGTTATAAATTATAACTCCCGTCCACAAATATATTGACGGAAGGCAACGAACAGGACTTGAAAGCAAGGCAGAATTGCAGGAAACAGATTTAAGGAGGTAGATTCGACTCGCCTGTAAAGCACCTGAAAAGCCGCAAAACGTTGACAATGATGCCCTTGGCCAAAAAGGGCGTATGCGATTTTTCCTGAATTTATTCAGGAAAAAACGCATACGCCCTTTTTGGCCAACCAAGCAAGCCGGAAGGGCAAATCAGCGCTACAAAGAAGTCTCGCTTTCCATCGGTCAAAAGGGCCATGCTGAAAAAAGTGTAAAAACCAGAAAAGCAGGACAGGCCATGGAGACATGGGAGCCTTGCTACGCTGATGGGCGGGATGTAAATTGCCAACAGCCACTCTGGAGAAGTGTACGGTGTGTCCTGAAACATGTAATAAACACAACTTAGAGAGCATAGGGCACTTCCACTCATGGGCGTATAAATTGGGAAAACTAAACATCAACAAGACACAGGCACCACAAAGATTAGGGCTGCCCTGTTTCCATGAACCTCCACGTCGGTACACCTTAAATATCCCAGGAAAGAGAAAAATGGATAAAGAAGTTGTGGTACTTAGGCACAATGGAATATCACTCAGCCATGAAATCAATGTCATAAGGCTAGTTAGCAGCATGAGGAGTGGATTTAGGGACGATGATTCTAAGTGAAATAAGTCACACAGAAAAAGACACTTATCCTAAGATATCGCTTATAGAGGGAATGTCCAAATCGCTACACTTGAACTGAATTACAAAACAGAACAGAGTCACACCTTAAAAAGCACACTATGTCTGCTTAACGGGAAAGGTGAGGTGGGGTGATGCATAAAACAAGGGTTTGAAATTAGCTCAGAGACCGTTTCATAAGCCAAATATGTAATAGACAAGGCCACTCCCTGCTCAGTGAACTGGACTCAACACCCCCTAGTCACCGCACAAGAATATATCTGACTAGTAAGAATCTGAAAACCTATGTATTGATATCTCTCTGTAAGTGAATCAAGAGGGTGTAAAGCGGCATAAACACAGCAGGGAAAAGCAGCCAAGACCCATTCTAAACATAAATTACTTAAAAGAACCCACAAAACAAAGACAGTGAAAGAGAGAGAAATTCTTACAAAATCCGTTCAGGGGCTCTGATGCCACCTGGATTGACCATATCTAGTCCCACAGCTGGATGAGACATAAGGCTGGACACGCTTGGGGCTGAGAGGATTGGTGAGGTTGGGTGAGCAAACGCAGACCCTTTAAAGTAATACCGCGGGGAACCCACCCCATGGGTCCCAAATCTCCAGGTTCAAGGGCATCTTCCTACATCGAAAACATGCATGGGAAACCCAGATGATGGTACACCGTGTGATCGGGAAAGGTTTCTAAAACGCACCTCATTTCTCCTCTCCTTGTGCTCGGGTTCGCCATTCCAGCCGCTTGACTAAACATCTCCCTACTTGGAGAATCAGCGCCTTCAACCTCCTGTTTCGTACAGGTTGCAATTTGTCCTGAGCATGAACGGGAAGAGGGGGAACCAACGAGAGACTAGCCTTAGGTGTTGGGACAGGCACAGGTCACTCCATTTTCCCATCAGGAAGAAGAATGAACCACAGGCTCAGCCTGCCCCCCGGAACCAGAATAGGGCCTGAAGCAATCCTGCGCTTTTGCGGCCGGCTCCCAAAAAAGCGAGTTGACAATTGGAGCTCAGGGGCACTGCAATTCACAAACCTGCAGAGTTATAAATGATAACTCCCATCCACAAATATATTGATGGAAGGCAACGAAGAGGACTTGAAAGCAAGGCAGAATTGCAGGAAACAGATTTCAGGAGGTAGATTCGACTCGCCTGTAAAGCACGTGAAAAGCCGCAAAACGTTGACAATGATGCCCTTGGCCAAAAAGGGCGTATGCGTTTTTTCCTGAATATATTCAGGAAAAAACGCATACGCCCTTTTTGGCCAACCAAGCAAGCCGGAAGGGCAAATCAGCGCTACAAAGAAGTCTCGCTTGCCCTCGGTCAAAAGGGCCATGCTGAAAAATATGTAAAAACCAGAAAAGCAGGACAGGCCATGGAGACATGGGAGCCTTGCTACGCTGATGGGCGGGATGTAAATTGCCAACAGCCACTCTGGAGAAGTGTACGGTGTGTCCTGAAACATGTATTAAACACAGCTTAGAGAGCATAGGGCACTTCCACTCATGGGAGTATAAATTGGGAAAACTAAACATCAACAAGACACAGGCACCACAAAGTTTAGAGCTGCCCTGTTTCCAAGAACCTCCACGTCGGTACACCTTAAATATCCCAAGAAAGAGAAAAATGGATAAAGAAGTTGTGGTACTTAGGCACAATGGAATATCACTCAGCCATGAAATCAATGTCATAAGGCTAGTTAGCAGCATGAGGAGTGGATTTAGGGATGATGATTCTAATTGAAATAAGTCACACAGAAAAAGACACTTATCCTAAGATATCGCTTATAGAGGGAATGTCCAAATCGCTACACTTGAACTGAATTACAAAACAGAACAGAGTCACACCTTAAAAAGCACACTATGTCTGCTTAACGGGAAAGGTGAGGTGGGGTGATGCATAAAACAAGGGTTTGAAATTAGCTCAGAGACCGTTTCATAAGCCAAATATGTAATAGACAAGGCCACTCCCTGCTCAGTGAACTGGACTCAACACCCCCTAGTCACCGCACAACAATATATCTGACTAGTAAGAATCTGAAAACCTATGTATTGATATCTCTCTGTAAGTGAATCAAGAGGGTGTAAAGCGGCATAAACACAGCAGGGAAAAGCAGCCAAGACCCATTCTAAACATAAATTACTTAAAAGAACCCACAAAACAAAGACAGTGAAAGAGAGAGAAATTCTTACAAAATCCGTTCAGGGGCTCTGATGCCACCTGGATTGACCATATCTAGACCCACAGCTGGATGAGACATAAGGCTGGACACTCTTGGGGCTGAGAGGATTGGTGAGGTTGGGTGAGCAAACGCAGACCCTTTAAAGTAATACCACGGGGAACCCACCCCATGGGTCCCAAATCTCCAGGTTCAAGGGCATCTTCCTACATCGAAAACATGCATGGGAAACCCAGATGATGGTACACCGTGTGATCGGGAAAGGTTTCTAAAACGCACCTCATTTCTCCTCTCCTTGTGCTCGGGTTCGCCATTCCAGCCGCTTGACTAAACATCTCCCTACTTGGAGAATCAGCACCTTCAACCTCCTGTTTCGTACAGGTTGCAATTTGTCCTGAGCATGAACGGGAAGAGGGGGAACCAACGAGAGACTAGCCTTAGGTGTTGGGACAGGCACAGGTCACTCCATTTTCCCATCAGGAAGAAGAATGAACCACAGGCTCAGCCTGCCCCCCGGAACCAGAATAGGGCCTGAAGCAATCCTGCGCTTTTGCGGCCGGCTCCCAAAAAAGCAAGTTGACAAATGGAGCTCAGGGGCACTGCAATTCACAAACCTGCAGAGTTATAAATGATAACTCCCGTCCACAAATATATTGACGGAAGGCAACGAAGAGGACGTGAAAGCAAGGCAGAATTGCAGGAAACAGATTTCAGGAGGTAGTTTCGACTCGCCTTTAAAGCATGTGAAAAACCGCAAAACGTTGACAATGATGCCCTTGGCCAAAAAGGGCGTATGCGTTTTTTCCTGAATATATTCAAGAAAAAACGAATACGCCCTTTTTGGCCAACCAAGCAAGCCGGAAGGGCAAATCAGCGCTACAAAGAAGTCTCGCTTGCCCTCGGTCAAAAGGGCCATGCTGAAAAATGTGTAAAAACAAGAAAAGCAGGACAGGCCATGGAGACATGGGAGCCTTGCTACGCTGATGGGCGGGATGTAAATTGCCAACAGCCACTCTGGAGAAGTGTACGGTGTGTCCTGAAACATGTAATAAACACAGCTTAGAGAGCATAGGGCACTTCCACTCATGGGCGTATAAATTGGGAAAACTAAACATCAACAAGACACAGGCACCACAAAGTTTAGAGCTGCCCTGTTTCCAAGAACCTCCACGTCGGTACACCTTAAATATCCCAAGAAAGAGAAAAATGGATAAAGAAGTTGTGGTACTTAGGCACAATGGAATATCACTCAGCCATGAAATCAATGTCATAAGGCTAGTTAGCAGCATGAGGAGTGGATTTAGGGATGATGATTCTAAGTGAAATAAGTCACACAGAAAAAGACACTTATCCTAAGATATCGCTTATAGAGGGAATGTCAAAATCGCTACACTTGAACTGAATTACAAAACAGAACAGAGTCACACCTTAAAAAGCACACTATGTCTGCTTAACGGGAAAGGTGAGGTGGGGTGATGCATAAAACAAGGGTTTGAAATTAGCTCAGAGACCGTTTCATAAGCCAAATATGTAATAGACAAGGCCACTCCCTGCTCAGTGAACTGGACTCAACACCCCCTAGTCACCGCACAACAATATATCTGACTAGTAAGAATCTGAAAACCTATGTATTGATGTCTCTCTGTAAGTGAATCAAGAGGGTGTAAAGCGGCATAAACACAGCAGGGAAAAGCAGCCAAGACCCATTCTAAACATAAATTACTTAAAAGAACCCACAAAACAAAGACAGTGAAAGAGAGAGAAATTCTTACAAAATCCGTTCAGGGGCTCTGATGCCACCTGGATTGACCATATCTAGACCCACAGCTGGATGAGACATAAGGCTGGACACTCTTGGGGCTGAGAGGATTGGTGAGGTTGGGTGAGCAAACGCAGACCCTTTAAAGTAATACCGCGGGGAACCCACCCCATGGGTCCCAAATCTCCAGGTTCAAGGGCATCTTCCTACATCGAAAACATGCATGGGAAACCCAGATGATGGTACACCGTGTGATCGGGAAAGGTTTCTAAAACGCACCTCATTTCTCCTCTCCTTGTGCTCGGGTTCGCCATTCCAGCCGCTTGACTAAACATCTCCCTACTTGGAGAATCAGCACCTTCAACCTCCTGTTTCTTACAGGTTGCAATTTGTCCTGAGCATGAACGGGAAGAGGGGGAACCAACGAGAGACTAGCCTTAGGTGTTGGGACAGGCACAGGTCACTCCATTTTCCCATCAGGAAGAAGAATGAACCACAGGCTCAGCCTGCCCCCCGGAACCAGAATAGGGCCTGAAGCAATCCTGCGCTTTTGCGGCCGGCTCCCAAAAAAGCGAGTTGACAAATGGAGCTCAGGGGCACTGCAATTCACAAACCTGCAGAGTTATAAATGATAACTCCCGTCCACAAATATATTGACGGAAGGCAACGAAGAGGACGTGAAACCAAGGCAGAATTGCAGGAAACAGATTTCAGGAGGTAGTTTCGACTCGCCTTTAAAGCACGTGAAAAACCGCAAAACGTTGACAATGATGCCCTTGGCCAAAAAGGGCGTATGCGTTTTTTCCTGAATATATTCAAGAAAAAACGAATACGCCCTTTTTGGCCAACCAAGCAAGCCGGAAGGGCAAATCAGCGCTACAAAGAAGTCTCGCTTGCCCTCGGTCAAAAGGGCCATGCTGAAAAAAGTGTAAAAACCAGAAAAGCAGGACAGGCCATGGAGACATGGGAGCCTTGCTACGCTGATGGGCGGGATGTAAATTGCCAACAGCCACTCTGGAGAAGTGTACGGTGTGTCCTGAAACATGTAATAAACACAACTTAGAGAGCATAGGGCACTTCCACTCATGGGCGTATAAATTGGGAAAACTAAACATCAACAAGACACAGGCACCCCAAAGTTTAGGGCTGCTCTGTTTCCAAGAACCTCCACGTCGGTACACCTTAAATATCCCAGGAAAGAGAAAAATGGATAAAGAAGTTGTGGTACTTAGGCACAATGGAATATCACTCAGCCATGAAATCAATGTCATAAGGCTAGTTAGCAGCATGAGGAGTGGATTTAGGGACGATGATTCTAAGTGAAATAAGTCACACAGAAAAAGACACTTATCCTAAGATATCGCTCATAGAGGGAATGTCCAAATCGCTACACTTGAACTGAATTACAAAACAGAACAGAGCCACACCTTTAGAAGACACACTATGGCTGCTTAACGGGAAAGGTGAGGTGGGGTGATGCATAAAACAAGGGTTTGTAATTAGCTCAGAGACCGTTCCATAAGCCAAATATGTAATAGACAAGACCTACTCCCTGCTCAGTGAACTGGACTCAACACCCCCTAGTCACCGCACAACAATATATCTGACTAGTAAGAATCTGAAAACCTATGTATTGATATCTCTCTGTAAGTGAATCAAGAGGGTGTAAAGCGGCATAAACACAGCAGGGAAAAGCAGCCAAGACCCATTCTAAACATAAATTACTTAAAAGAACCCACAAAACAAAGACAGTGAAAGAGAGAGAAATCCTTACAAAATCCGTTCAGGGGCTCTGATGCAACCTGGATTGACCATATCTAGACCCACAGCTGGATGAGACATAAGGCTGGACACTCTTGGGGCTGAGAGGATTGGTGAGGTTGGGTGAGCAAACGCAGACCCTTTAAAGTAATACCGCGGGGTACCCACCCCTTGGGTCCCAAATCTCCAGGTTCAAGGGCATCTTCCTACATCGAAAACATGCATGGGAAACCCAGATGATGGTACACCGTGTGATCGGGAAAGGTTTCTAAAACGCACCTCATTTCTCCTCTCCTTGTGCTCGGGTTCGCCGTTCCAGCCGCTTGACTAAACATCTCCCTACTTGGAGAATCAGCACCTTCAACCTCCTGTTTCGTACAGGTTGCAATTTGTCCTGAGCATGAACGGGAAGAGGGGGAACCAACGAGAGACTAGCCTTAGGTGTTGGGACAGGCACAGGTCACTCCACTTTCCCATCAGGAAGAAGAATGAACCACAGGCTCAGCCTGCCCCCCGGAACCAGAATAGGGCCTGAAGCAATCCTGCGCTTTTGCGGCCGGCTCCCAAAAAAGCGAGTTGACAAATGGAGCTCAGGGGCACTGCAATTCACAAACCTGCAGAGTTATAAATGATAACTCCCGTCCACAAATGTATTGACGGAAGGCAACGAAGAGGACTTGAAAGCAAGGCAGAATTGCAGGAAACAGATTTCAGGAGGTAGATTCGACTCGCCTGTAAAGCACGTGAAAAGCCGCAAAACGTTGACAATGATGCCCTTGGCCAAAAAGGGCGTATGCGTTTTTTCCTGAATATATTCAGGAAAAAACGCATACGCCCTTTTTGGCCAACCAAGCAAGCCGGAAGGGCAAATCAGCGCTACAAAGAAGTCTCGCTTGCCATCGGTCCAAAGGGCCATGCTGAAAAAAGTGTAAAAACCAGAAAAGCAGGACAGGCCATGGAGACATGGGAGCCTTGCTACGCTGATGGGCGGGATGTAAATTGCCAACAGCCACTCTGGAGAAGTGTACGGTGTGTCCTGAAACATGTAATAAACACAGCTTAGAGAGCATAGGGCACTTCCACTCATGGGCGTATAAATTGGGAAAACTAAACATCAACAAGACACAGGCACCCCAAAGTATAGGGCTGCTCTGTTTCCAAGAACCTCCACGTCGGTACACCTTAAATATCCCAGGAAAGAGAAAAATGGATAAAGAAGTTGTGGTACTTAGGCACAATGGAATATCACTCAGCCATGAAATCAATGTCATAAGGCTAGTTAGCAGCATGAGGAGTGGATTTAGGGACGATGATTCTAAGTGGAATAAGTCACACAGAAAAAGACACTTATCCTAAGATATCGCTTATAGAGGGAATGTCCAAATCGCTACACTTGAACTGAATTACAAAACAGAACAGAGTCACACCTTTAGAAGACACACTATGGCTGCTTAACGGGAAAGGTGAGGTGGGGTGATGCATAAAACAAGGGTTTGTAATTAGCTCAGAGACCGTTCCATAAGCCAAATATGTAATAGACAAGACCTACTCCCTGCTCAGTGAACTGGACTCAACACCCCCTAGTCACCGCACAACAATATATCTGACTAGTAAGAATCTGAAAACCTATGTATTGATATCTCTCTGTAAGTGAATCAAGAGGGTGTAAAGCGGCATAAACACAGCAGGGAAAAGCAGCCAAGACCCATTCTAAACATAAATTACTTAAAAGAACCCACAAAACAAAGACAGTGAAAGAGAGAGAAATCCTTACAAAATCCGTTCAGGGGCTCTGATGCAACCTGGATTGACCATATCTAGACCCACAGCTGGATGAGACATAAGGCTGGACACTCTTGGGGCTGAGAGGATTGGTGAGGTTGGGTGAGCAAACGCAGACCCTTTAAAGTAATACCGCGGGGTACCCACCCCATGGGTCCCAAATCTCCAGGTTCAAGGGCATCTTCCTACATCGAAAACATGCATGGGAAACCCAGATGATGGTACACCGTGTGATCGGGAAAGGTTTCTAAAACGCACCTCATTTCTCCTCTCCTTGTGCTCGGGTTCGCCGTTCCAGCCGCTTGACTAAACATCTCCCTACTTGGAGAATCAGCACCTTCAACCTCCTGTTTCGTACAGGTTGCAATTTGTCCTGAGCATGAACGGGAAGAGGGGGAACCAACGAGAGACTAGCCTTAGGTGTTGGGACAGGCACAGGTCACTCCACTTTCCCATCAGGAAGAAGAATGAACCACAGGCTCAGCCTGCCCCCCGGAACCAGAATAGGGCCTGAAGCAATCCTGCGCTTTTGCGGCCGGCTCCCAAAAAAGCGAGTTGACAAATGGAGCTCAGGGGCACTGCAATTCACAAACCTGCAGAGTTATAAATGATAACTCCCGTCCACAAATGTATTGACGGAAGGCAACGAAGAGGACTTGAAAGCAAGGCAGAATTGCAGGAAACAGATTTCAGGAGGTAGATTCGACTCGCCTGTAAAGCACGTGAAAAGCCGCAAAACGTTGACAATGATGCCCTTGGCCAAAAAGGGCGTATGCGTTTTTTCCTGAATATATTCAGGAAAAAACGCATACGCCCTTTTTGGCCAACCAAGCAAGCCGGAAGGGCAAATCAGCGCTACAAAGAAGTCTCGCTTGCCATCGGTCCAAAGGGCCATGCTGAAAAAAGTGTAAAAACCAGAAAAGCAGGACAGGCCATGGAGACATGGGAGCCTTGCTACGCTGATGGGCGGGATGTAAATTGCCAACAGCCACTCTGGAGAAGTGTACGGTGTGTCCTGAAACATGTAATAAACACAACTTAGAGAGCATAGGGCACTTCCACTCATGGGCGGATAAATTGGGAAAACTAAACATCAACAAGACACAGGCACCCCAAAGTTTAGGGCTGCTCTGTTTCCAAGAACCTCCACGTCGGTACACCTTAAATATCCCAGGAAAGAGAAAAATGGATAAAGAAGTTGTGGTACTTAGGCACAATGGAATATCACTCAGCCATGAAATCAATGTCATAAGGCTAGTTAGCAGCATGAGGAGTGGATTTAGGGACGATGATTCTAAGTGAAATAAGTCACACAGAAAAAGACACTTATCCTAAGATATCGCTCATAGAGGGAATGTCCAAATCGCTACACTTGAACTGAATTACAAAACAGAACAGAGCCACACCTTTAGAAGACACACTATGGCTGCTTAACGGGAAAGGTGAGGTGGGGTGATGCATAAAACAAGGGTTTGTAATTAGCTCAGAGACCGTTCCATAAGCCAAATATGTAATAGACAAGACCTACTCCCTGCTCAGTGAACTGGACTCAACACCCCCTAGTCACCGCACAACAATATATCTGACTAGTAAGAATCTGAAAACCTATGTATTGATATCTCTCTGTAAGTGAATCAAGAGGGTGTAAAGCGGCATAAACACAGCAGGGAAAAGCAGCCAAGACCCATTCTAAACATAAATTACTTAAAAGAACCCACAAAACAAAGACAGTGAAAGAGAGAGAAATCCTTACAAAATCCGTTCAGGGGCTCTGATGCAACCTGGATTGACCATATCTAGACCCACAGCTGGATGAGACATAAGGCTGGACACTCTTGGGGCTGAGAGGATTGGTGAGGTTGGGTGAGCAAACGCAGACCCTTTAAAGTAATACCGCGGGGTACCCACCCCATGGGTCCCAAATCTCCAGGTTCAAGGGCATCTTCCTACATCGAAAACATGCATGGGAAACCCAGATGATGGTACACCGTGTGATCGGGAAAGGTTTCTAAAACGCACCTCATTTCTCCTCTCCTTGTGCTCGGGTTCGCCATTCCAGCCGCTTGACTAAACATCTCCCTACTTGGAGAATCAGCACCTTCAACCTCCTGTTTCGTACAGGTTGCAATTTGTCCTGAGCATGAACGGGAAGAGGGGGAACCAACGAGAGACTAGCCTTAGGTGTTGGGACAGGCACAGGTCACTCCACTTTCCCATCAGGAAGAAGAATGAACCACAGGCTCAGCCTGCCCCCCGGAACCAGAATAGGGCCTGAAGCAATCCTGCGCTTTTGCGGCCGGCTCCCAAAAAAGCGAGTTGACAAATGGAGCTCAGGGGCACTGCAATTCACAAACCTGCAGAGTTATAAATGATAACTCCCGTCCACAAATATATTGACGGAAGGCAACGAAGAGGACGTGAAAGCAAGGCAGAATTGCAGGAAACAGATTTCAGGAGGTAGTTTCGACTCGCCTTTAAAGCATGTGAAAAACCGCAAAACGTTGACAATGATGCCCTTGGCCAAAAAGGGCGTATGCGTTTTTTCCTGAATATATTCAAGAAAAAACGAATACGCCCTTTTTGGCCAACCAAGCAAGCCGGAAGGGCAAATCAGCGCTACAAAGAAGTCTCGCTTGCCCTCGGTCAAAAGGGCCATGCTGAAAAATATGTAAAAACCAGAAAAGCAGGACAGGCCATGGAGACATGGGAGCCTTGCTACGCTGATGGGCGGGATGTAAATTGCCAACAGCCACTCTGGAGAAGTGTACGGTGTGTCCTGAAACATGTATTAAACACAGCTTAGAGAGCATAGGGCACTTCCACTCATGGGAGTATAAATTGGGAAAACTAAACATCAACAAGACACAGGCACCACAAAGTTTAGAGCTGCCCTGTTTCCAAGAACCTCCACGTCGGTACACCTTAAATATCCCAAGAAAGAGAAAAATGGATAAAGAAGTTGTGGTACTTAGGCACAATGGAATATCACTCAGCCATGAAATCAATGTCATAAGGCTAGTTAGCAGCATGAGGAGTGGATTTAGGGATGATGATTCTAATTGAAATAAGTCACACAGAAAAAGACACTTATCCTAAGATATCGCTTATAGAGGGAATGTCCAAATCGCTACACTTGAACTGAATTACAAAACAGAACAGAGTCACACCTTAAAAAGCACACTATGTCTGCTTAACGGGAAAGGTGAGGTGGGGTGATGCATAAAACAAGGGTTTGAAATTAGCTCAGAGACCGTTTCATAAGCCAAATATGTAATAGACAAGGCCACTCCCTGCTCAGTGAACTGGACTCAACACCCCCTAGTCACCGCACAACAATATATCTGACTAGTAAGAATCTGAAAACCTATGTATTGATATCTCTCTGTAAGTGAATCAAGAGGGTGTAAAGCGGCATAAACACAGCAGGGAAAAGCAGCCAAGACCCATTCTAAACATAAATTACTTAAAAGAACCCACAAAACAAAGACAGTGAAAGAGAGAGAAATCCTTACAAAATCCGTTCAGGGGCTCTGATGCAACCTGGATTGACCATATCTAGACCCACAGCTGGATGAGACATAAGGCTGGACACTCTTGGGGCTGAGAGGATTGGTGAGGTTGGGTGAGCAAACGCAGACCCTTTAAAGTAATACCACGGGGAACCCACCCCATGGGTCCCAAATCTCCAGGTTCAAGGGCATCTTCCTACATCGAAAACATGCATGGGAAACCCAGATGATGGTACACCGTGTGATCGGGAAAGGTTTCTAAAACGCACCTCATTTCTCCTCTCCTTGTGCTCGGGTTCGCCATTCCAGCCGCTTGACTAAACATCTCCCTACTTGGAGAATCAGCACCTTCAACCTCCTGTTTCGTACAGGTTGCAATTTGTCCTGAGCATGAACGGGAAGAGGGGGAACCAACGAGAGACTAGCCTTAGGTGTTGGGACAGGCACAGGTCACTCCATTTTCCCATCAGGAAGAAGAATGAACCACAGGCTCAGCCTGCCCCCCGGAACCAGAATAGGGCCTGAAGCAATCCTGCGCTTTTGCGGCCGGCTCCCAAAAAAGCGAGTTGACAAATGGAGCTCAGGGGCACTGCAATTCACAAACCTGCAGAGTTATAAATGATAACTCCCGTCCACAAATGTATTGACGGAAGGCAACGAAGAGGACTTGAAAGCAAGGCAGAATTGCAGGAAACAGATTTCAGGAGGTAGATTCGACTCGCCTGTAAAGCACGTGAAAAGCCGCAAAACGTTGACAATGATGCCCTTGGCCAAAAAGGGCGTATGCGTTTTTTCCTGAATATATTCAGGAAAAAACGCATACGCCCTTTTTGGCCAACCAAGCAAGCCGGAAGGGCAAATCAGCGCTACAAAGAAGTCTCGCTTGCCATCGGTCCAAAGGGCCATGCTGAAAAAAGTGTAAAAACCAGAAAAGCAGGACAGGCCATGGAGACATGGGAGCCTTGCTACGCTGATGGGCGGGATGTAAATTGCCAACAGCCACTCTGGAGAAGTGTACGGTGTGTCCTGAAACATGTAATAAACACAACTTAGAGAGCATAGGGCACTTCCACTCATGGGCGGATAAATTGGGAAAACTAAACATCAACAAGACACAGGCACCCCAAAGTTTAGGGCTGCTCTGTTTCCAAGAACCTCCACGTCGGTACACCTTAAATATCCCAGGAAAGAGAAAAATGGATAAAGAAGTTGTGGTACTTAGGCACAATGGAATATCACTCAGCCATGAAATCAATGTCATAAGGCTAGTTAGCAGCATGAGGAGTGGATTTAGGGACGATGATTCTAAGTGAAATAAGTCACACAGAAAAAGACACTTATCCTAAGATATCGCTCATAGAGGGAATGTCCAAATCGCTACACTTGAACTGAATTACAAAACAGAACAGAGCCACACCTTTAGAAGACACACTATGGCTGCTTAACGGGAAAGGTGAGGTGGGGTGATGCATAAAACAAGGGTTTGTAATTAGCTCAGAGACCGTTCCATAAGCCAAATATGTAATAGACAAGACCTACTCCCTGCTCAGTGAACTGGACTCAACACCCCCTAGTCACCGCACAACAATATATCTGACTAGTAAGAATCTGAAAACCTATGTATTGATATCTCTCTGTAAGTGAATCAAGAGGGTGTAAAGCGGCATAAACACAGCAGGGAAAAGCAGCCAAGACCCATTCTAAACATAAATTACTTAAAAGAACCCACAAAACAAAGACAGTGAAAGAGAGAGAAATCCTTACAAAATCCGTTCAGGGGCTCTGATGCAACCTGGATTGACCATATCTAGACCCACAGCTGGATGAGACATAAGGCTGGACACTCTTGGGGCTGAGAGGATTGGTGAGGTTGGGTGAGCAAACGCAGACCCTTTAAAGTAATACCGCGGGGTACCCACCCCATGGGTCCCAAATCTCCAGGTTCAAGGGCATCTTCCTACATCGAAAACATGCATGGGAAACCCAGATGATGGTACACCGTGTGATCGGGAAAGGTTTCTAAAACGCACCTCATTTCTCCTCTCCTTGTGCTCGGGTTCGCCATTCCAGCCGCTTGACTAAACATCTCCCTACTTGGAGAATCAGCACCTTCAACCTCCTGTTTCGTACAGGTTGCAATTTGTCCTGAGCATGAACGGGAAGAGGGGGAACCAACGAGAGACTAGCCTTAGGTGTTGGGACAGGCACAGGTCACTCCACTTTCCCATCAGGAAGAAGAATGAACCACAGGCTCAGCCTGCCCCCCGGAACCAGAATAGGGCCTGAAGCAATCCTGCGCTTTTGCGGCCGGCTCCCAAAAAAGCGAGTTGACAAATGGAGCTCAGGGGCACTGCAATTCACAAACCTGCAGAGTTATAAATGATAACTCCCGTCCACAAATATATTGACGGAAGGCAACGAAGAGGACGTGAAAGCAAGGCAGAATTGCAGGAAACAGATTTCAGGAGGTAGTTTCGACTCGCCTTTAAAGCATGTGAAAAACCGCAAAACGTTGACAATGATGCCCTTGGCCAAAAAGGGCGTATGCGTTTTTTCCTGAATATATTCAAGAAAAAACGAATACGCCCTTTTTGGCCAACCAAGCAAGCCGGAAGGGCAAATCAGCGCTACAAAGAAGTCTCGCTTGCCCTCGGTCAAAAGGGCCATGCTGAAAAATATGTAAAAACCAGAAAAGCAGGACAGGCCATGGAGACATGGGAGCCTTGCTACGCTGATGGGCGGGATGTAAATTGCCAACAGCCACTCTGGAGAAGTGTACGGTGTGTCCTGAAACATGTATTAAACACAGCTTAGAGAGCATAGGGCACTTCCACTCATGGGAGTATAAATTGGGAAAACTAAACATCAACAAGACACAGGCACCACAAAGTTTAGAGCTGCCCTGTTTCCAAGAACCTCCACGTCGGTACACCTTAAATATCCCAAGAAAGAGAAAAATGGATAAAGAAGTTGTGGTACTTAGGCACAATGGAATATCACTCAGCCATGAAATCAATGTCATAAGGCTAGTTAGCAGCATGAGGAGTGGATTTAGGGATGATGATTCTAATTGAAATAAGTCACACAGAAAAAGACACTTATCCTAAGATATCGCTTATAGAGGGAATGTCCAAATCGCTACACTTGAACTGAATTACAAAACAGAACAGAGTCACACCTTAAAAAGCACACTATGTCTGCTTAACGGGAAAGGTGAGGTGGGGTGATGCATAAAACAAGGGTTTGAAATTAGCTCAGAGACCGTTTCATAAGCCAAATATGTAATAGACAAGGCCACTCCCTGCTCAGTGAACTGGACTCAACACCCCCTAGTCACCGCACAACAATATATCTGACTAGTAAGAATCTGAAAACCTATGTATTGATATCTCTCTGTAAGTGAATCAAGAGGGTGTAAAGCGGCATAAACACAGCAGGGAAAAGCAGCCAAGACCCATTCTAAACATAAATTACTTAAAAGAACCCACAAAACAAAGACAGTGAAAGAGAGAGAAATTCTTACAAAATCCGTTCAGGGGCTCTGATGCCACCTGGATTGACCATATCTAGACCCACAGCTGGATGAGACATAAGGCTGGACACTCTTGGGGCTGAGAGGATTGGTGAGGTTGGGTGAGCAAACGCAGACCCTTTAAAGTAATACCACGGGGAACCCACCCCATGGGTCCCAAATCTCCAGGTTCAAGGGCATCTTCCTACATCGAAAACATGCATGGGAAACCCAGATGATGGTACACCGTGTGATCGGGAAAGGTTTCTAAAACGCACCTCATTTCTCCTCTCCTTGTGCTCGGGTTCGCCATTCCAGCCGCTTGACTAAACATCTCCCTACTTGGAGAATCAGCACCTTCAACCTCCTGTTTCGTACAGGTTGCAATTTGTCCTGAGCATGAACGGGAAGAGGGGGAACCAACGAGAGACTAGCCTTAGGTGTTGGGACAGGCACAGGTCACTCCATTTTCCCATCAGGAAGAAGAATGAACCACAGGCTCAGCCTGCCCCCCGGAACCAGAATAGGGCCTGAAGCAATCCTGCGCTTTTGCGGCCGGCTCCCAAAAAAGCAAGTTGACAAATGGAGCTCAGGGGCACTGCAATTCACAAACCTGCAGAGTTATAAATGATAACTCCCGTCCACAAATATATTGACGGAAGGCAACGAAGAGGACGTGAAAGCAAGGCAGAATTGCAGGAAACAGATTTCAGGAGGTAGTTTCGACTCGCCTTTAAAGCATGTGAAAAACCGCAAAACGTTGACAATGATGCCCTTGGCCAAAAAGGGCGTATGCGTTTTTTCCTGAATATATTCAAGAAAAAACGAATACGCCCTTTTTGGCCAACCAAGCAAGCCGGAAGGGCAAATCAGCGCTACAAAGAAGTCTCGCTTGCCCTCGGTCAAAAGGGCCATGCTGAAAAATGTGTAAAAACAAGAAAAGCAGGACAGGCCATGGAGACATGGGAGCCTTGCTACGCTGATGGGCGGGATGTAAATTGCCAACAGCCACTCTGGAGAAGTGTACGGTGTGTCCTGAAACATGTAATAAACACAGCTTAGAGAGCATAGGGCACTTCCACTCATGGGCGTATAAATTGGGAAAACTAAACATCAACAAGACACAGGCACCACAAAGTTTAGAGCTGCCCTGTTTCCAAGAACCTCCACGTCGGTACACCTTAAATATCCCAAGAAAGAGAAAAATGGATAAAGAAGTTGTGGTACTTAGGCACAATGGAATATCACTCAGCCATGAAATCAATGTCATAAGGCTAGTTAGCAGCATGAGGAGTGGATTTAGGGATGATGATTCTAAGTGAAATAAGTCACACAGAAAAAGACACTTATCCTAAGATATCGCTTATAGAGGGAATGTCAAAATCGCTACACTTGAACTGAATTACAAAACAGAACAGAGTCACACCTTAAAAAGCACACTATGTCTGCTTAACGGGAAAGGTGAGGTGGGGTGATGCATAAAACAAGGGTTTGAAATTAGCTCAGAGACCGTTTCATAAGCCAAATATGTAATAGACAAGGCCACTCCCTGCTCAGTGAACTGGACTCAACACCCCCTAGTCACCGCACAACAATATATCTGACTAGTAAGAATCTGAAAACCTATGTATTGATGTCTCTCTGTAAGTGAATCAAGAGGGTGTAAAGCGGCATAAACACAGCAGGGAAAAGCAGCCAAGACCCATTCTAAACATAAATTACTTAAAAGAACCCACAAAACAAAGACAGTGAAAGAGAGAGAAATTCTTACAAAATCCGTTCAGGGGCTCTGATGCCACCTGGATTGACCATATCTAGACCCACAGCTGGATGAGACATAAGGCTGGACACTCTTGGGGCTGAGAGGATTGGTGAGGTTGGGTGAGCAAACGCAGACCCTTTAAAGTAATACCGCGGGGAACCCACCCCATGGGTCCCAAATCTCCAGGTTCAAGGGCATCTTCCTACATCGAAAACATGCATGGGAAACCCAGATGATGGTACACCGTGTGATCGGGAAAGGTTTCTAAAACGCACCTCATTTCTCCTCTCCTTGTGCTCGGGTTCGCCATTCCAGCCGCTTGACTAAACATCTCCCTACTTGGAGAATCAGCACCTTCAACCTCCTGTTTCTTACAGGTTGCAATTTGTCCTGAGCATGAACGGGAAGAGGGGGAACCAACGAGAGACTAGCCTTAGGTGTTGGGACAGGCACAGGTCACTCCATTTTCCCATCAGGAAGAAGAATGAACCACAGGCTCAGCCTGCCCCCCGGAACCAGAATAGGGCCTGAAGCAATCCTGCGCTTTTGCGGCCGGCTCCCAAAAAAGCGAGTTGACAAATGGAGCTCAGGGGCACTGCAATTCACAAACCTGCAGAGTTATAAATGATAACTCCCGTCCACAAATATATTGACGGAAGGCAACGAAGAGGACGTGAAACCAAGGCAGAATTGCAGGAAACAGATTTCAGGAGGTAGTTTCGACTCGCCTTTAAAGCACGTGAAAAACCGCAAAACGTTGACAATGATGCCCTTGGCCAAAAAGGGCGTATGCGTTTTTTCCTGAATATATTCAAGAAAAAACGAATACGCCCTTTTTGGCCAACCAAGCAAGCCGGAAGGGCAAATCAGCGCTACAAAGAAGTCTCGCTTGCCCTCGGTCAAAAGGGCCATGCTGAAAAAAGTGTAAAAACCAGAAAAGCAGGACAGGCCATGGAGACATGGGAGCCTTGCTACGCTGATGGGCGGGATGTAAATTGCCAACAGCCACTCTGGAGAAGTGTACGGTGTGTCCTGAAACATGTAATAAACACAACTTAGAGAGCATAGGGCACTTCCACTCATGGGCGTATAAATTGGGAAAACTAAACATCAACAAGACACAGGCACCCCAAAGTTTAGGGCTGCTCTGTTTCCAAGAACCTCCACGTCGGTACACCTTAAATATCCCAGGAAAGAGAAAAATGGATAAAGAAGTTGTGGTACTTAGGCACAATGGAATATCACTCAGCCATGAAATCAATGTCATAAGGCTAGTTAGCAGCATGAGGAGTGGATTTAGGGACGATGATTCTAAGTGAAATAAGTCACACAGAAAAAGACACTTATCCTAAGATATCGCTCATAGAGGGAATGTCCAAATCGCTACACTTGAACTGAATTACAAAACAGAACAGAGCCACACCTTTAGAAGACACACTATGGCTGCTTAACGGGAAAGGTGAGGTGGGGTGATGCATAAAACAAGGGTTTGTAATTAGCTCAGAGACCGTTCCATAAGCCAAATATGTAATAGACAAGACCTACTCCCTGCTCAGTGAACTGGACTCAACACCCCCTAGTCACCGCACAACAATATATCTGACTAGTAAGAATCTGAAAACCTATGTATTGATATCTCTCTGTAAGTGAATCAAGAGGGTGTAAAGCGGCATAAACACAGCAGGGAAAAGCAGCCAAGACCCATTCTAAACATAAATTACTTAAAAGAACCCACAAAACAAAGACAGTGAAAGAGAGAGAAATCCTTACAAAATCCGTTCAGGGGCTCTGATGCAACCTGGATTGACCATATCTAGACCCACAGCTGGATGAGACATAAGGCTGGACACTCTTGGGGCTGAGAGGATTGGTGAGGTTGGGTGAGCAAACGCAGACCCTTTAAAGTAATACCGCGGGGTACCCACCCCTTGGGTCCCAAATCTCCAGGTTCAAGGGCATCTTCCTACATCGAAAACATGCATGGGAAACCCAGATGATGGTACACCGTGTGATCGGGAAAGGTTTCTAAAACGCACCTCATTTCTCCTCTCCTTGTGCTCGGGTTCGCCGTTCCAGCCGCTTGACTAAACATCTCCCTACTTGGAGAATCAGCACCTTCAACCTCCTGTTTCGTACAGGTTGCAATTTGTCCTGAGCATGAACGGGAAGAGGGGGAACCAACGAGAGACTAGCCTTAGGTGTTGGGACAGGCACAGGTCACTCCACTTTCCCATCAGGAAGAAGAATGAACCACAGGCTCAGCCTGCCCCCCGGAACCAGAATAGGGCCTGAAGCAATCCTGCGCTTTTGCGGCCGGCTCCCAAAAAAGCGAGTTGACAAATGGAGCTCAGGGGCACTGCAATTCACAAACCTGCAGAGTTATAAATGATAACTCCCGTCCACAAATGTATTGACGGAAGGCAACGAAGAGGACTTGAAAGCAAGGCAGAATTGCAGGAAACAGATTTCAGGAGGTAGATTCGACTCGCCTGTAAAGCACGTGAAAAGCCGCAAAACGTTGACAATGATGCCCTTGGCCAAAAAGGGCGTATGCGTTTTTTCCTGAATATATTCAGGAAAAAACGCATACGCCCTTTTTGGCCAACCAAGCAAGCCGGAAGGGCAAATCAGCGCTACAAAGAAGTCTCGCTTGCCATCGGTCCAAAGGGCCATGCTGAAAAAAGTGTAAAAACCAGAAAAGCAGGACAGGCCATGGAGACATGGGAGCCTTGCTACGCTGATGGGCGGGATGTAAATTGCCAACAGCCACTCTGGAGAAGTGTACGGTGTGTCCTGAAACATGTAATAAACACAGCTTAGAGAGCATAGGGCACTTCCACTCATGGGCGTATAAATTGGGAAAACTAAACATCAACAAGACACAGGCACCCCAAAGTATAGGGCTGCTCTGTTTCCAAGAACCTCCACGTCGGTACACCTTAAATATCCCAGGAAAGAGAAAAATGGATAAAGAAGTTGTGGTACTTAGGCACAATGGAATATCACTCAGCCATGAAATCAATGTCATAAGGCTAGTTAGCAGCATGAGGAGTGGATTTAGGGACGATGATTCTAAGTGGAATAAGTCACACAGAAAAAGACACTTATCCTAAGATATCGCTTATAGAGGGAATGTCCAAATCGCTACACTTGAACTGAATTACAAAACAGAACAGAGTCACACCTTTAGAAGACACACTATGGCTGCTTAACGGGAAAGGTGAGGTGGGGTGATGCATAAAACAAGGGTTTGTAATTAGCTCAGAGACCGTTCCATAAGCCAAATATGTAATAGACAAGACCTACTCCCTGCTCAGTGAACTGGACTCAACACCCCCTAGTCACCGCACAACAATATATCTGACTAGTAAGAATCTGAAAACCTATGTATTGATATCTCTCTGTAAGTGAATCAAGAGGGTGTAAAGCGGCATAAACACAGCAGGGAAAAGCAGCCAAGACCCATTCTAAACATAAATTACTTAAAAGAACCCACAAAACAAAGACAGTGAAAGAGAGAGAAATCCTTACAAAATCCGTTCAGGGGCTCTGATGCAACCTGGATTGACCATATCTAGACCCACAGCTGGATGAGACATAAGGCTGGACACTCTTGGGGCTGAGAGGATTGGTGAGGTTGGGTGAGCAAACGCAGACCCTTTAAAGTAATACCGCGGGGTACCCACCCCATGGGTCCCAAATCTCCAGGTTCAAGGGCATCTTCCTACATCGAAAACATGCATGGGAAACCCAGATGATGGTACACCGTGTGATCGGGAAAGGTTTCTAAAACGCACCTCATTTCTCCTCTCCTTGTGCTCGGGTTCGCCGTTCCAGCCGCTTGACTAAACATCTCCCTACTTGGAGAATCAGCACCTTCAACCTCCTGTTTCGTACAGGTTGCAATTTGTCCTGAGCATGAACGGGAAGAGGGGGAACCAACGAGAGACTAGCCTTAGGTGTTGGGACAGGCACAGGTCACTCCACTTTCCCATCAGGAAGAAGAATGAACCACAGGCTCAGCCTGCCCCCCGGAACCAGAATAGGGCCTGAAGCAATCCTGCGCTTTTGCGGCCGGCTCCCAAAAAAGCGAGTTGACAAATGGAGCTCAGGGGCACTGCAATTCACAAACCTGCAGAGTTATAAATGATAACTCCCGTCCACAAATGTATTGACGGAAGGCAACGAAGAGGACTTGAAAGCAAGGCAGAATTGCAGGAAACAGATTTCAGGAGGTAGATTCGACTCGCCTGTAAAGCACGTGAAAAGCCGCAAAACGTTGACAATGATGCCCTTGGCCAAAAAGGGCGTATGCGTTTTTTCCTGAATATATTCAGGAAAAAACGCATACGCCCTTTTTGGCCAACCAAGCAAGCCGGAAGGGCAAATCAGCGCTACAAAGAAGTCTCGCTTGCCATCGGTCCAAAGGGCCATGCTGAAAAAAGTGTAAAAACCAGAAAAGCAGGACAGGCCATGGAGACATGGGAGCCTTGCTACGCTGATGGGCGGGATGTAAATTGCCAACAGCCACTCTGGAGAAGTGTACGGTGTGTCCTGAAACATGTAATAAACACAACTTAGAGAGCATAGGGCACTTCCACTCATGGGCGGATAAATTGGGAAAACTAAACATCAACAAGACACAGGCACCCCAAAGTTTAGGGCTGCTCTGTTTCCAAGAACCTCCACGTCGGTACACCTTAAATATCCCAGGAAAGAGAAAAATGGATAAAGAAGTTGTGGTACTTAGGCACAATGGAATATCACTCAGCCATGAAATCAATGTCATAAGGCTAGTTAGCAGCATGAGGAGTGGATTTAGGGACGATGATTCTAAGTGAAATAAGTCACACAGAAAAAGACACTTATCCTAAGATATCGCTCATAGAGGGAATGTCCAAATCGCTACACTTGAACTGAATTACAAAACAGAACAGAGCCACACCTTTAGAAGACACACTATGGCTGCTTAACGGGAAAGGTGAGGTGGGGTGATGCATAAAACAAGGGTTTGTAATTAGCTCAGAGACCGTTCCATAAGCCAAATATGTAATAGACAAGACCTACTCCCTGCTCAGTGAACTGGACTCAACACCCCCTAGTCACCGCACAACAATATATCTGACTAGTAAGAATCTGAAAACCTATGTATTGATATCTCTCTGTAAGTGAATCAAGAGGGTGTAAAGCGGCATAAACACAGCAGGGAAAAGCAGCCAAGACCCATTCTAAACATAAATTACTTAAAAGAACCCACAAAACAAAGACAGTGAAAGAGAGAGAAATCCTTACAAAATCCGTTCAGGGGCTCTGATGCAACCTGGATTGACCATATCTAGACCCACAGCTGGATGAGACATAAGGCTGGACACTCTTGGGGCTGAGAGGATTGGTGAGGTTGGGTGAGCAAACGCAGACCCTTTAAAGTAATACCGCGGGGTACCCACCCCATGGGTCCCAAATCTCCAGGTTCAAGGGCATCTTCCTACATCGAAAACATGCATGGGAAACCCAGATGATGGTACACCGTGTGATCGGGAAAGGTTTCTAAAACGCACCTCATTTCTCCTCTCCTTGTGCTCGGGTTCGCCATTCCAGCCGCTTGACTAAACATCTCCCTACTTGGAGAATCAGCACCTTCAACCTCCTGTTTCGTACAGGTTGCAATTTGTCCTGAGCATGAACGGGAAGAGGGGGAACCAACGAGAGACTAGCCTTAGGTGTTGGGACAGGCACAGGTCACTCCACTTTCCCATCAGGAAGAAGAATGAACCACAGGCTCAGCCTGCCCCCCGGAACCAGAATAGGGCCTGAAGCAATCCTGCGCTTTTGCGGCCGGCTCCCAAAAAAGCGAGTTGACAAATGGAGCTCAGGGGCACTGCAATTCACAAACCTGCAGAGTTATAAATGATAACTCCCGTCCACAAATATATTGACGGAAGGCAACGAAGAGGACGTGAAAGCAAGGCAGAATTGCAGGAAACAGATTTCAGGAGGTAGTTTCGACTCGCCTTTAAAGCATGTGAAAAACCGCAAAACGTTGACAATGATGCCCTTGGCCAAAAAGGGCGTATGCGTTTTTTCCTGAATATATTCAAGAAAAAACGAATACGCCCTTTTTGGCCAACCAAGCAAGCCGGAAGGGCAAATCAGCGCTACAAAGAAGTCTCGCTTGCCCTCGGTCAAAAGGGCCATGCTGAAAAATATGTAAAAACCAGAAAAGCAGGACAGGCCATGGAGACATGGGAGCCTTGCTACGCTGATGGGCGGGATGTAAATTGCCAACAGCCACTCTGGAGAAGTGTACGGTGTGTCCTGAAACATGTATTAAACACAGCTTAGAGAGCATAGGGCACTTCCACTCATGGGAGTATAAATTGGGAAAACTAAACATCAACAAGACACAGGCACCACAAAGTTTAGAGCTGCCCTGTTTCCAAGAACCTCCACGTCGGTACACCTTAAATATCCCAAGAAAGAGAAAAATGGATAAAGAAGTTGTGGTACTTAGGCACAATGGAATATCACTCAGCCATGAAATCAATGTCATAAGGCTAGTTAGCAGCATGAGGAGTGGATTTAGGGATGATGATTCTAATTGAAATAAGTCACACAGAAAAAGACACTTATCCTAAGATATCGCTTATAGAGGGAATGTCCAAATCGCTACACTTGAACTGAATTACAAAACAGAACAGAGTCACACCTTAAAAAGCACACTATGTCTGCTTAACGGGAAAGGTGAGGTGGGGTGATGCATAAAACAAGGGTTTGAAATTAGCTCAGAGACCGTTTCATAAGCCAAATATGTAATAGACAAGGCCACTCCCTGCTCAGTGAACTGGACTCAACACCCCCTAGTCACCGCACAACAATATATCTGACTAGTAAGAATCTGAAAACCTATGTATTGATATCTCTCTGTAAGTGAATCAAGAGGGTGTAAAGCGGCATAAACACAGCAGGGAAAAGCAGCCAAGACCCATTCTAAACATAAATTACTTAAAAGAACCCACAAAACAAAGACAGTGAAAGAGAGAGAAATTCTTACAAAATCCGTTCAGGGGCTCTGATGCCACCTGGATTGACCATATCTAGACCCAAAGCTGGATGAGACATAAGGCTGGACACTCTTGGGGCTGAGAGGATTGGTGAGGTTGGGTGAGCAAACGCAGACCCTTTAAAGTAATACCACGGGGAACCCACCCCATGGGTCCCAAATCTCCAGGTTCAAGGGCATCTTCCTACATCGAAAACATGCATGGGAAACCCAGATGATGGTACACCGTGTGATCGGGAAAGGTTTCTAAAACGCACCTCATTTCTCCTCTCCTTGTGCTCGGGTTCGCCATTCCAGCCGCTTGACTAAACATCTCCCTACTTGGAGAATCAGCACCTTCAACCTCCTGTTTCGTACAGGTTGCAATTTGTCCTGAGCATGAACGGGAAGAGGGGGAACCAACGAGAGACTAGCCTTAGGTGTTGGGACAGGCACAGGTCACTCCATTTTCCCATCAGGAAGAAGAATGAACCACAGGCTCAGCCTGCCCCCCGGAACCAGAATAGGGCCTGAAGCAATCCTGCGCTTTTGCGGCCGGCTCCCAAAAAAGCAAGTTGACAAATGGAGCTCAGGGGCACTGCAATTCACAAACCTGCAGAGTTATAAATGATAACTCCCGTCCACAAATATATTGACGGAAGGCAACGAAGAGGACGTGAAAGCAAGGCAGAATTGCAGGAAACAGATTTCAGGAGGTAGTTTCGACTCGCCTTTAAAGCATGTGAAAAACCGCAAAACGTTGACAATGATGCCCTTGGCCAAAAAGGGCGTATGCGTTTTTTCCTGAATATATTCAAGAAAAAACGAATACGCCCTTTTTGGCCAACCAAGCAAGCCGGAAGGGCAAATCAGCGCTACAAAGAAGTCTCGCTTGCCCTCGGTCAAAAGGGCCATGCTGAAAAATGTGTAAAAACAAGAAAAGCAGGACAGGCCATGGAGACATGGGAGCCTTGCTACGCTGATGGGCGGGATGTAAATTGCCAACAGCCACTCTGGAGAAGTGTACGGTGTGTCCTGAAACATGTAATAAACACAGCTTAGAGAGCATAGGGCACTTCCACTCATGGGCGTATAAATTGGGAAAACTAAACATCAACAAGACACAGGCACCACAAAGTTTAGAGCTGCCCTGTTTCCAAGAACCTCCACGTCGGTACACCTTAAATATCCCAAGAAAGAGAAAAATGGATAAAGAAGTTGTGGTACTTAGGCACAATGGAATATCACTCAGCCATGAAATCAATGTCATAAGGCTAGTTAGCAGCATGAGGAGTGGATTTAGGGATGATGATTCTAAGTGAAATAAGTCACACAGAAAAAGACACTTATCCTAAGATATCGCTTATAGAGGGAATGTCAAAATCGCTACACTTGAACTGAATTACAAAACAGAACAGAGTCACACCTTAAAAAGCACACTATGTCTGCTTAACGGGAAAGGTGAGGTGGGGTGATGCATAAAACAAGGGTTTGAAATTAGCTCAGAGACCGTTTCATAAGCCAAATATGTAATAGACAAGGCCACTCCCTGCTCAGTGAACTGGACTCAACACCCCCTAGTCACCGCACAACAATATATCTGACTAGTAAGAATCTGAAAACCTATGTATTGATGTCTCTCTGTAAGTGAATCAAGAGGGTGTAAAGCGGCATAAACACAGCAGGGAAAAGCAGCCAAGACCCATTCTAAACATAAATTACTTAAAAGAACCCACAAAACAAAGACAGTGAAAGAGAGAGAAATTCTTACAAAATCCGTTCAGGGGCTCTGATGCCACCTGGATTGACCATATCTAGACCCACAGCTGGATGAGACATAAGGCTGGACACTCTTGGGGCTGAGAGGATTGGTGAGGTTGGGTGAGCAAACGCAGACCCTTTAAAGTAATACCGCGGGGAACCCACCCCATGGGTCCCAAATCTCCAGGTTCAAGGGCATCTTCCTACATCGAAAACATGCATGGGAAACCCAGATGATGGTACACCGTGTGATCGGGAAAGGTTTCTAAAACGCACCTCATTTCTCCTCTCCTTGTGCTCGGGTTCGCCATTCCAGCCGCTTGACTAAACATCTCCCTACTTGGAGAATCAGCACCTTCAACCTCCTGTTTCTTACAGGTTGCAATTTGTCCTGAGCATGAACGGGAAGAGGGGGAACCAACGAGAGACTAGCCTTAGGTGTTGGGAC